>NC_042304.1:17879893-17892393 GCF_901000725.2 Takifugu rubripes
CAGCGGGGCCTGGACAGGGAGCTGGTTCCATAGCAGGGGGGCCTGGTAGCTAAATGCTGCCCCCCCATTCTACTCCTAGAGACTCTGGGGGCCACCAGTAGAGACTCTGGGGCCCCCCATTAGAGACTCTGGGGGCCACCAGTAGACCAGCATTCTGAGAGCGGAGCGGTCTATTGGGCTGGTAAGGTGTCCCTAGCTATGGTCACATAGACCATAATAAGCAAGTCTGCCCACTATTTTTCATTTATTTATCTTCTTTACCCCTTTTATGCGTTGCGATGTGAGGAAGACCAAAGAACATTTCCAGTTTCGGTAACTTGTGGCTTGCAGAGCTGCAGAGCTGCAGAGCTTCAGAGCTTCAGAGCTGCAGAGCTGCAGAGCTGCAGAGCTTCAGAGCTGCAGAGCTGCAGAGCTGCAGAGCTGCAGAGCTGCAGAGCTGCAGAGCTTCAGAGCTTCAGAGTTGCAGAGCTTCAGAGCTGCAGAGCTGCAGAGCTTCAGAGCTGCAGAGCTGCAGAGCTTCAGAGCTGCAGAGCTGCAGAGCTGCAGAGCTTCAGAGCTGCAGAGCTGCAGAGCTTCAGAGCTGCAGAGCTGCAGAGCTTCAGAGCTGCAGAGCTTCAGAGCTGCAGAGCTGCAGAGCTTCAGAGTTGCAGAGCTGCAGAGCTTCAGAGCTTCAGAGCTTCAGAGCTGCAGAGCTTCAGAGCTGCAGAGCTGCAGAGCTGCAGAGCTTCAGAGCTGCAGAGCTGCAGAGCTTCAGATCTGAACCACACTGTAGCACCTTAGTGGTTCCTTCATCTGAAGGTTGCTGACAGGTTTGAGCTGCACAAAAAGACTCCCATCTGCTGCCCTGGAGCTCCGCCTGGGTGTGTCGGAGCATTTGTGAAACCACAAAAGAGAATTAGACGTGTTTGTGCCGTTCTTCCAGACCACCTTCCTCCGCTCGCATCCATAAATCCGGGCAGGATAATGGTGACACATCACTGACACTCGTCTGTTCACTTCTTTTCTTCCAAATTTTTATTCACTGCCCTTCACTTGTGGAAGGAGTTCTGAAACTAATTGGATCAGCGATTAGGTGGGAGGTACCTCGCCCCACTGAGAGAGACAATGGTGGAAGAACGGGTCGGCGCCGGCGCCGGCTGAAAGCTGACACTTGAATTAGAGAATGAAGAATGAAGAGCGGCCGAGCGGCTGATGGCTGGGAGGTCTTCCAGGAGGTCCTGGCTGCAGCTCGCCTGCTGAGATGCAGTTTGGACCGAGTCCTGTGTGTCCGTGGGACATTCCTGCATGTGATTATCCTGCTGCCATGATTGTTCCGAGAGCAGCAGGCAGAACCGACAGTGTCGCCACGTTTTAACACCAAAGGAAACAAAAGCCTTTCACCAAAATGATTCATTTGATTATTATGACACGAGATGAAATTCAGCCCAGCAGGGGGCAAATTATACCTGGATATTTGTTGAGGGATTCTAAATACCACTTTTAAAGAATGTGTTTTACTTCATGGATGCATCTTTTACTGCGAGTCATTAAAAGTGATACAATATTTATAAGAAATATTTTCAACATGGACATTTAAGGAAAGTTAGTTTGTTCCTGTGACCGAGGAACCTTTTTCTCTGAAGCTACTTCCTGTTCCACTGTATTAAAGGGCAGAACGCTCGTTAGTGGGCCTAAACAAGAACATACGGATATGAAGCCAGAACCTTCAGAACCGCTCATCTCCAGGTCCACCTGCAATAGTATCATATGATAGTGCAGATGAGTAACAGACCAACAGACCGACAGACATCAGACCAACAGACATCAGACCGACAGACCAACAGACCGACAGACATCAGACCAACAGACCAACAGACCGACAGACATCAGACCGACAGACAACAGACCGACAGACCAACAGACCGACAAACATCAGACCGACAGACAAACAGACCGACAGACATCAGACCGACAGACCGACAGACATCAGACCGACAGACCAACAGACCGACAGACATCAGACCGACAGACCAACAGACCGACAGACATCAGACCGACAGACCAACAGACATCAGACCAACAGACATCACACCAACAGACTGACAGACATCACACCAACAGACTGACAGACATCAGACCAACAGACATCACACCAACAGACCGACAGACATCAGACCGACAGACCAACAGACATCAGACCAACAGACCAACAGACATCAGACCAACAGACCAACAGACATCAGACCAACAGACCAACAGACATCAGACCAACAGACATCAGACCGACAGACATCAGACCGACAGACATCAGACCAACAGACCGACAGACATCAGACCGACAGACATCAGACCAAAAGACCGACAGACATCAGACCAACAGACATCAGACCGACAGATCAACAGACATCAGACCAACAGACCAACAGACTGACAGACCAACAGACATCAGACCAACAGACATCAGACCGACCGACATCAAACCAACAGACCGACAGACATCAGACCGACAGACATCAGACCAAAAGACCGACAGACATCAGACCAACAGACATCAGACCGACAGACATCAGACCAACAGACAAACAGACATCAGACCGACAGACATCAGACCGACAGACATCAGACCAACAGACATCAGATCAAAAGACATCAGACCAACAGACCGACAGACATCAGACCGACAGACATCAGACCAACAGACATCAGACCGACAGATATCAGACCGACAGACATCAGACCAACAGACATCAGACCAACAGACATCAGACCGACAGACATCAGACCAACAGACCAACAGACATCAAACCAACAGACCGACAGACATCAGACCAAAAGACCGATAGACATCAGACCAACAGACATCAGACATCAGACCGACAGACATCAGACCAACAGACCAACAAAGCGACAGACATCAGACTGACAGACCAACAGACATCAGACCAACAGGCCAACAGACATCAGACCAACAGACATCAGACCAACAGACATCAGACCGACAGACATCAGACCAACAGACCGACAGACATCAGACCAACAGACCGACAGACATCAGACCGACAGACCGACAGACATCAGACCGACAGACCAACAGACCGACAGACATCAGACCAACAGACATCAGACCAACAGACATCAGACCAACAGACCAACAGACATCAGACCAACAGACAAACAGACATCAGACCGACAGACATCAGACCGACAGACATCAGACCAACAGACATCAGACCAACAGACCGACAGACCAACAGACATCAGACCAACAGACATCAGACCGACAGACATCAGACCAACAGACATCAGACTGACAGATATCAGACCGACAGACATCAGACCAACAGACATCAGACCAACAGACATCAGACCGACAGACATCAGACCAACAGACCAACAGACATCAAACCAACAGACCGACAGACATCAGACCAAAAGACCGATAGACATCAGACCAACAGACATCAGACATCAGACCGACAGACATCAGACCAACAGACCAACAAAGCGACAGACATCAGACTGACAGACCAACAGACATCAGACCAACAGGCCAACAGACATCAGACCAACAGACATCAGACCAACAGACCAACAGACATCAGACCGACAGACCGACAGACATCAGACCGACAGACCAACAGACCGACAGACATCAGACCAACAGACCAACAGACATCAGACCAACAGACCAACAGACATCAAACCAACAGACCGACAGACATCAGACCATCAGACCAACAGACATCAGACCGACAGACATCAGACCAACAGACCGACAGACATCAGACTGACAGACCAACAGACATCAGACCAACAGACATCAGACCAACAGACATCAGACCAACAGACCAACAGACATCAGACCGACAGACATCAGACCAACAGACATCAAACCAACAGACCAATAGCCCAACAGACATCAGACCGACAGACATCAGACCAACAGACATCAGACCGACAGACATCAGACCAACAGACCGACAGACATCAGACCAACAGACATCAGACCGACAGACATCAGATCAACAGACCGACAGACATCCAGGGTCTTTGGTGTTTATGTCTTCTGGTTGAGCTCAGAGGCTGCACAGTAACCCTGATTTTAGGCGGCGCCACGCAGCTCTCGGGATCCTCTGCTCTCATTGGTGGTGGTCAGCGCTGCCTCGCCTGTAGCCTTTATTCTTTCTTTGGTGGAGCGGAGAAAGCTGCTGTTGTCTGTTGCTGTTTGGGTTTAAAATGGCAGGTTGATAAGTGAAGGAAATCCTCAAGCCGGTCAGGTCATGAGCAGACCTTGGCTGAGGAAAATGTGATTTTTTCCTTTTAAAAGCTTCATTTTGTTTGTTACTAAACTTGGCACAACCTTATATCCATAAAGTCTCAATCTCTTTGTCTGGCAGATGCGTTATGAGAGTGTGTCTACACGTGTGTGTCATGTCCTGATGCACACATTAGCTGAGCGAGGGTGATTACCCAAGTGCCCCGCTGGCCACCCTGAGCCATCAGCCTCCTCTTTGAGTCACTTTCTTTCATATCTGATGAAGAGAGATGAGCTCCTTCATTGCTCTGCGGGGGGGTCACATGCAGAAGGTGTTCTCATTGTGTGTGTTGGTGAAAAGAGTAGAATCAATGGGATTTCTTAATAAAGAAACCATCCCCCACCCGCCCCCTCCACCCCTTCCTGCCTCCACTTTTACCTCTCAGAAAGGGTTAGGGTTCTGATTGGTACCTCAGCTCAAAGCCTGAGGAGGGAGATCTACAGATGAGAGGAGGGAGATCTCCAGGTGAGGGGAGGGAGATCTCCAGGTGAGAGGAGGGAGATCTACAGGTGAGAGGAGGGAGATCTACAGGTGAGGGGAGGGAGATCTACAGGTGAGAGGAGGGAGATCTACAGATGAGAGGAGGGATATCTACAGGTGACGGGAGGGAGATCTACAGGTGAGAGGAGGGAGATCTACAGGTGAGAGGAGGGAGATCTACAGGTGAGGGGAGGGAGATCTACAGGTGAGAGGAGGGAGCTCTACAGATGAGAGGAGGGAGATCTACAGGTGAGGGGAGGGAGATCTACAGGTGAGAGGAGGGAGATCTACAGGTGAGAGGAGGGAGATCTACAGATGAGAGGAGGAAGATCTACAGGTGAGAGGAGGAAGATCTACAGGTGAGAGGAGGAAGATCTACAGATGAGAGGAGGGAGATCTCCAGGTGAGGGGAGGGAGATCTCCAGGTGAGAGGAGGGAGATCTCCAGGTGAGGGGAGGGAGATCTACAGATGAGAGGAGGGAGATCTACAGATGAGAGGAGGAAGATCTACAGGTGAGAGGAGGGAGCTCTACAGGTGAGAGGAGGGAGATCTACAGGTGAGAGGAGGGAGATCTACAGATGAGAGGAGGGAGATCTACAGGTGAGGGGAGGGAGATCTGCAGGTGAGAGGAGGGAGCTCTACAGATGAGAGGAGGAAGATCTACAGGTGAGAGGAGGGAGATCTACAGGTGAGGGGAGGGAGATCTGCAGGTGAGAGGAGGGAGCTCTACAGATGAGGGGAGGGAGATCTACAGGTGAGAGGAGGGAGATCTCCAGGTGAGGGGAGGGAGATCTACAGATGAGAGGAGGGAGATCTACAGATGAGAGGAGGAAGATCTACAGGTGAGAGGAGGGAGCTCTACAGATGAGAGGAGGGAGATCTACAGATGAGAGGAGGGAGATCTACAGGTGAGGGGAGGGAGATCTACAGGTGAGGGGAGGGAGATCTACAGGTGAGAGGAGGGAGATCTCCAGGTGAGGGGAGGGAGATCTACAGGTGAGGGGAGGGAGATCTACAGGTGAGGGGAGGGAGATCTACAGGTGAGAGGAGGGAGATCTTTAGGTGAGAGGAGGGAGCTTTACAGGTGAGAGGAGGGAGATCTGCAGGTGAGGGGAGGGAGATCTACAGGTGAGAGGAGGGAGATCTACAGGTGAGAGGAGGAAGATCTACAGGTGAGAGGAGGAAGATCTACAGATGAGAGGAGGGAGATCTCCAGGTGAGGGGAGGGAGATCTCCAGGTGAGAGGAGGGAGATCTCCAGGTGAGGGGAGGGAGATCTACAGATGAGAGGAGGGAGATCTACAGATGAGAGGAGGAAGATCTACAGGTGAGAGGAGGGAGCTCTACAGGTGAGAGGAGGGAGATCTACAGGTGAGAGGAGGGAGATCTACAGATGAGAGGAGGGAGATCTACAGGTGAGGGGAGGGAGATCTGCAGGTGAGAGGAGGGAGCTCTACAGATGAGAGGAGGAAGATCTACAGGTGAGAGGAGGGAGATCTACAGGTGAGGGGAGGGAGATCTGCAGGTGAGAGGAGGGAGCTCTACAGATGAGGGGAGGGAGATCTACAGGTGAGAGGAGGGAGATCTCCAGGTGAGGGGAGGGAGATCTACAGATGAGAGGAGGGAGATCTACAGATGAGAGGAGGAAGATCTACAGGTGAGAGGAGGGAGCTCTACAGATGAGAGGAGGGAGATCTACAGATGAGAGGAGGGAGATCTACAGGTGAGGGGAGGGAGATCTACAGGTGAGGGGAGGGAGATCTACAGGTGAGAGGAGGGAGATCTCCAGGTGAGGGGAGGGAGATCTCGAGGTGAGAGGAGGGAGATCTGCAGGTGAGGGGAGGGAGATCTCGAGGTGAGAGGAGGGAGATCTCCAGGTGAGGGGAGGGAGATCTCCAGGTGAGAGGAGGGAGATCTACAGGTGAGGGGAGGGAGATCTACAGGTGAGGGGAGGGAGATCTACAGATGAGAGGAGGGAGATCTACAGATGAGAGGAGGAAGATCTACAGGTGAGAGGAGGGAGCTCTACAGATGAGAGGAGGGAGATCTACAGGTGAGGGGAGGGAGATCTACAGGTGAGAGGAGGGAGATCTACAGGTGAGAGGAGGGAGATCTACAGATGAGAGGAGGGAAATCTACAGGTGAGAGGAGGGAGCTCTACAGGTGAGGGGAGGGAGATCTACAGGTGAGGGGAGGGAGATCTACAGGTGAGGGGAGGGAGATCTACAGGTGAGAGGAGGGAGATCTTTAGGTGAGAGGAGGGAGCTTTACAGGTGAGAGGAGGGAGATCTGCAGGTGAGGGGAGGGAGATCTACAGGTGAGAGGAGGGAGATCTACAGGTGAGAGGAGGGAGATCTACAGGTGAGGGGAGGGAGATCTACAGGTGAGAGGATCTACAGAGTCAGATGTCTCCCAGCTGAAGTTAGTGGAGAGTTAACCCATGAGGAAGATTGTTGCAGTAACCTAGCTGGGCTGTGATGAGCGTGTCAATGCAAGTTCTGTTAAGGGCTTTTAATGTTCACGCTCCTGCTTTCATCTCTGAGTGTCCTGAAAGTTCCCTCAGATCCTCACACTCATTTTCCAAAAAGAGGGGATGGAGCCCTTCAATCAGTGGCCCCCAGACTGTGGAACCCTCTGTTCCACTTCATCTACTCGTGAACCTTTTGTGAATCCTTTCTGAGAGACAAAGCAAATTCTTATATATTAGTATTAGTAGTAGTATTAAGGGTGAGTGGTGGGCCGAGGCTGCTGTTCTCTGGGCAGGGAGCTGGTTCCACAGCAAATGCTAATTCAGCTAAAAGCTTAGTGGCGATGAACTTCAGACCTCTTGATAACACTGAATCACAACAGTTTTGCCAAATGCTAAATACAAATGCTAAATGCTAAATACCTCCAAATGCCTACCATCATTTTTACCCAAGATTCCTCACAGCCCGCCAAGATGCTGGAGAGGATCCTCCAGAGCCATGATGTGATTGGCTAATCTATTATCACATTGTTGTCTGCATAACTGTAAACATTTTATTCTCAGTTCATTCGTAATAATAGTTTCTACTGATATGGAGACCTGCGATTGTCTACCTAATTCCATGAGGTCTACACATACATACATACATACATATACACCTGCATACATTGTGCAGGTAAAGCTACTACACAGCTCTTTGACACTGCTTAATATTTTTGATTGTTTTACTTATACCGTATTTTCACGACTATAAGGTGCACCTAAAACACTGCGATTTTCTCAAAAATCGACAGTGCGCCTTGTGTGTGGACTCAGTTCCAAAATCTGCTGTGCGCCTTTGGTGGGAGCACTATTTTACATACTGTTATTCCTCCATCCTCACACCTACCGCTGGATGTCAAATAGCTTCTTTTCACAAGCTATGAGAACCTGTTTTGCTTTAGCGAGCTAATTATATTCTGGGTATGTTTGACCAGAAAGGCAAATGTTTGCTCTGATAACCCAGATATGAATTGGTGGTAAGAACTCACCTTTGATATCATTTCTAAACCTTTCCACTTCATCTTTTGGAAGAGGAACATTCATGCAAAGGCAGGAACATCCCAGTTGATTTAGGAGACACTTCGGCGATTAAATTAGAGAGAATTGTAATCTTATCCAAGACCTTTGATCTTTCTCTGAATATGCATGAATGTAGAAAAGACGAGGAAGTGATAAGAGTAAAGCATAGCCCTGAGCTACATTAGCTTTAATCAGGAACGCTTTGATCAGACCAAAATGTTGGCATTCTTGTTGGACTTTTTTAAATGTTGACCATAATTGAAATTACGCTGATAGTGTATGAAGTTCACGACTATGATGATAACAAAGTTAGCGTTGTTTTCCCAGTTTAAGGGATTGAATTATCACAGGAACATTTGATTTAGAGCAGCCAAAAGAGTTACCTAAGTGGATTAGGGTTCAACACTGGGACCTTCAAACTCCGTTCTAGTCTGAGGAGCTTCACTACCAAAGCAGCCTTCAGCATTAGTCTCTAACGACAGATGTGGCATCACCACGCGTGGAGAAAACCCGTGAGCCCAGTCTGATGATGAGGTCTAACGGGCAGCCCAGCGTCCCCCCACATGGCCCAGTACTCAGGGCAACATCTCCCATCCATCTGAGGTAGAGATGGCTCCACAGAACCGTCCAGCACTCTAAAGTTAGGGTTGGACTTAACTGTCCTGGAACATTCATGTGATTTCAGAGAAATTCCAGAACTCCTTTATTCTACATGTGATCACGCTGTGAGAAACCAGCAGAAGAAAAAGACCATGCTGATGAATGATGACAGATTAGGCTCGGCAGCAGCTTCTAGTCTGGACCTACACTTGGTTTTACACTCGCACTTTCAAAAGGAAGAAACATAAACACGTGGTTGTTGCTCAGTCACATGGTGCAGGAGGCTAATCACACCCTCCGTGTTTTCTCTGGGGCTCAGAAGGTCCTGGGCCACAGGGTGGGTCCTCTATAATTTAGAGCTGGGGAGGGGAGGGGGGGAGGAGAGGAGGGGAGGGGAGGAGGAGGGGAGGTGGGAGGAGAGGAGATGGGAGGGGGGAGGAGGGGGGAGGAGAGGGGAGGTGGAGAGGAGATGGGAGGGGGGAGGGGAGGAGGAGAGGGGAGGACGGGAGGAGGGGGGGAGGAGAGGAGGGGGGAGGGGAGGGGGAGGAGGGGAAGAGAGGAGAGGGGAGGAGAGGAGATGGGAGGGGGGAGGAGAGGGGAGGTGGAGAGGAGATGGGAGGGGGGAGGGGAGGAGGAGAGGGGAGGACGGGAGGAGGGGGGGAGGAGAGGAGGGGGGAGGGGAGGGGAGGAGGGGAAGAGAGGAGAGGGGAGGAGAGGAGGAGGGAGGAGGGGGGGAGAGGAGAGGCGAGGAGGGGGGAGAGGAGAGGAGAGGAGGGGGGGGAGAGGGGAGAGGAGAGGAGAGGGGGAGGAGGAGAGGAGAGGAGGGGGGGAGAGGATAGAGGAGAGGAGGAGAGGAGAGGAATGGGGGAGGAGGGGTTAGGGTTATCATCCATCCATCCATCACTCCATCATCCATCCATCCATCCATCCATCCATCACTCCATCCATCATCCATCCATCATCCATCCATCCATCCATCATCCATCCATCATCCATCCATCCATCCATCACTCCATCCATCATCCATCCATCCATCACTCCACCATCCATCCATCCATCCATCCATCCATCACTCCACCATCCATCATCCATCCATCCATCCATCATCCATCCATCCATCCATCCATCACTCCATCCACCATCACTCCATCCATCATCCATCCATCCATCCATCCATCACTCCATCATCCATCCATCCATCATCCATCACTCCATCCATCCATCCATCCATCCATCACTCCATCATCCATCCATCCATCACTCCATCATCCATCCATCCATCCATCCATCCATCCATCCATCCATCCATCCATCACTCCATCATCCATCCATCCATCCATCCATCCATCACTCCATCATCCATCCATCACTCCATCATCCATCCATCCATCATCCATCCACTCATCACGCCATCGATCTATTGATCACCATTTTCAGTTAACACAAGTTAACACGTCAGCATCAGAGTAGTTTTGACTGGTACAAATTAATATTTGGAGTTCTCTGGAGCAGAATTCCAGTTCTTCCCTGTGGTCCAAGCCTCACTAACCCACAGCCTTGATAGCAACATGGACCTGCCCCATCGAATGATGGGTAAAGCATGAAGTATGTCAGACAGAAGGGTCCAACAAGGGTCCCGGAGCTCTCGCTGTGGTCCCGTATATCTGGTTCAGCCTCCAGGCCACCAGAAGGCCAGCCCTAATTTAATTAGCCCACAGTGTGGGACAGACCTGCTCTGTGTTAAAGGAGCAGCAGGGCTCCGAGAGCAGGTGAGAGCTGTGCAGAGGTACAATAAACCATCCTGGCTGTCTTCCTCTGCTCCACGTTCTCCACTCCTTCACTACACTGTGGTGTGGTTGTGGTGTTTGCCTCAAGGCTGCTGATTGTGTGGAGAACTCCTTTGAGAGCCTTCCCTTGTTATTATCCTTAAACAAGCAATTACAGTGGACTCTCTCCAGTGCAGCAAAATAGCAAGGGCACGCCCAGACAAAAGCTTCCTGGGCCTCGTTCTCCACCAGAAGAACCTCCATCGTTGGTATCAAAGTAGGAAACTGTAAATAGCAGCTGGAGAAATGGCACATGCTGTGTGTGGCATGAGATGGGACACTTATGAAACAAATTTCTATTTTCCTCTCAAAGCAGTTTGTCTTGTATGAATTTAAGGAAAGAGAAAAAAACAGCCGTTTTATAAACCCTGAACATTTCCAGCAGAGGCCGATCCACCACAGTTTGTCTCACTTGTGTGTCCCTCCTCTTGTCCTCCTTTGTAATGGTGGTCGTGGTTAAGCATCACATTTGAGACAACGGCACAACGCAGAGATTAATCTTCTTGTGTTTCTGGATGCGATATTCTGTAATGTTTTCACTGTTTGATATGCTGATTTTATTTTTTACTTTTGCGCTGGGATCCAAGACACATGTGCTAGCTTCTTTTCATCGACTGCCCATTGCAGCTAGAATCATTAATAGAACATTTCTCCTGACCACCTCTACGAGCTCCTTAGAGGTCAACTTCCATCATGTTTGGAGAAGATGATAGCAGTTAAAACCCGCTGCTGGACCCTGTGCACCATTTACAACACGGGTATCCTAATTGGGATGAAAAAGCATTTCCTTAACCGCGCTGGGCTCATGTGCTGTAGCTCACTGAGCCAAACCAAACCAGGCCGCTAATGGAGAAGCTCACACAGAGACTAGATGTTAATGAAATCCCATCTAGAGTGATCATGTGATCTAATCTATCCCTGAGAGGTTCAGGACCAAACACCATGACCTCAGTTTTTCCTGGGTTAAGGAGGAGGACATTTGAAGACATCCAGGACTTTATGTCTTTAAGACAGGTCTGGAGCTTCACTAACTTCTCTGTCTCCTCTGGTTTCATGGATAAATAGAGCTGAGTGTCATCAGTATAACAATGAACATTGATCCCATGCTGCCGAATAATGTTCCCTAAGGGAAGCATGTACAAGGTGAAGAGGATTGGTCCAAGTCCAGAACCTTGAGGAACTCCATGGCTAACCCTACTGTATGAGGAGGGAACACCATGGACATGAGCAAACTGGTATCTATCAGATAAGTATGATCTAAACCAGTCTAGTGCTGTCCCTTTAATCCCAGTCACATGTTCCAGTCTCTGTAACAGGATGCTGTGATCAACTGGATCAAAAGCAGCACTGAGGTCCAGCAGAACCAGCATAGAGACCAGTCCATGATCTGAAGCTATGAGAAGATCATTAGTAACTTTAAGAAGTGCTGTTTCTGTGCTGTGATGAGCTCTCAAGCCTGACTGAAACATCTCAAACAGGCTGTTCCTCTGCAGGTGCTCCAGGAACTGGGTCACCACCACCTTCTCAAGAACAATAACAGGGAAGGGGAATTAAAAAAATATATTTCTGTTGAGTTAGATTTGTATGATATTTGTATGATTTATTTATTTTTATATTTATAGGTCACCCAAGGTGACCGTACAGATCGGACTACTAAAGCCTAACCCTAACCCTAACCCAGTAGAAGAAATCTGTTACAAGATGAAAGATGGAAATGGATAAAACTACAACACTATGCAAATGAACAACTTTACCACAGAACACCATTTG
>NC_042304.1:17899893-17937393 GCF_901000725.2 Takifugu rubripes
CATGAGAAATGTCCCCATCGACAAACTGACGGCAACTGAATGGTGCACAAATGCTTATTACTTTACTTTCAAGTTGCCCTTAATAACAGTCTAATTAAACACCTAAAAATTTCTGTTCACGCTTCTTAAACTGCTTTCCCAATGAAATTAGCGCATCGATCGTCTGGCTTTTGCTTGGCATGTGGGCATTTAGACATTGCCAGCAGTAGCGTGTCTGACCTAACCCTAACCCTAACCCAACCCTAACCCAACCCTAACCCTAACCCAACCCAACCTTAACCCTAACCCAACCCAACCTTAACCCTAACCACCCTAACTCTACCCCTAACCCAATCCTAACCCAACCCTAACCCTAACCCAACCCAACCTTAACCCTAACCACCCTAACTCTACCCCTAACCCAACCCTAACCCAACCCTAACCCAACATTAACCCTAACCCAACCCAACCTTAACCCTAACCACCCTAACTCTACCCCTAACCCAACCCTAACCCAACCCTAACCCTAACCCAACCCAACCTTAACCCTAACCACCCTAACTCTACCCCTAACCCAACCCTAACCCAACCCTAACCCAACCCAACCCAACCTTAACCCTAACCTAAGCCTAACCCTAACCACCCTAACCCTAACCCAATCCTAACCCTAACCACCCTAACCCAATCCTAACCCTAACCCTAACCTAAGCCTAACCCTAACCACCCCAACCCTAACCCAACCCTAACCCTAACCACCCTAACCCTAACCCAATCCTAACCCTAACCACCCTAACCCTAACCCAATCCTAACCCTAACCCTAACCTAAGCCTAACCCTAACCCTAACCTAAGCCTAACCCTAACCCAACCCTAACCCTAACCCAACCCAACCTTAACCCTAACCACCCTAACTCTACCCCTAACCCAACCCTAACCCAACCCAACCCAACCTTAACCCTAACCTAAGCCTAACCCTAACCACCCTAACCCTAACCCAATCCTAACCCTAACCACCCTAACCCAATCCTAACCCTAGCCCTAACCTAAGCCTAACCCTAACCACCCCAACCCTAACCCAACCCTAACCCTAACCACCCTAACCCTAACCCAATCCTAACCCTAACCACCCTAACCCTAACCCAATCCTAACCCTAACCCTAACCTAAGCCTAACCCTAACCCTAACCCTAACCTAAGCCTAACCCTAACCCAACCCTAACCCTAACCCTAACCCTAACCCAATCCTAACCCTAACCCAATCCTAACCCTAACCCTAACCTAAGCCTAACCCTAATCCAACCCTAACCCTAACTCTAACTCTAACTCTAACTCTAACTCTAACCCTAACTCTAACTCTAACTCTAACTCTAACTCTAACTCTAACTCTAACCCTGCTGAGAGGGGTGCGGCTGTTTTTTTTCCCTTCTTCTCAAAGGTCATCTTGTTACATCATCATTACGCCGTTACGTTTGCCGGAACACTGCAAGGTTAACAACTGACAGCATGAGGTCCATGGTCAGTGTTGTTTTGTGTTCTACAATTTTGTCCCTTTCCCAAAGGTTTACCAGGATAGCAAAGCGTGAATAATAGAATAACAGAATTACAGACAATATTTGACCTTTTAGTCCTCCAGTAATTTGTCTAAAGACAAAGACATTTTTTGAAAATACATTTTTATCACTCCTCCATGAACCATCACCTTATCGTGGTGGAGGAGTTTGCGTACCCTAATGAGCCTGGGAGCTATGAGGAGAGGAGTTTGCCCCTGGCAGGGTCTCCCAAGGCAGATTGGTCCTAGGTGAAGGGTCAGACAAAGAATGGTTCACAAGACCCACCATGGAACATCTAAAAGGGAAGCCGCGTACCCGGCCTGGAGGGTTACTGGGGCCCCACTCTGGAGCCAGGCCTGGGGCTGGGGCTCGTTGCCGAGCACCTGGTGGCTGGGCCTACGGGACCTGGCAGGCCCAAACACTTAGTGAGGGTCTGTTGGGAAAGCTTGGTGGGGGAACCCGTCAGGCTGGTCTTCAACTCCCACCTCCGACAGAGCTTTGATCGTGTTCCGAGGGCGGTAGGGGACATTGAGTCTGAATGGGCCATGTTCCGCTCCGCCATTGTCGAGGCGGCTGTCGCGAGCTGTGGCTGCAAGGCCGCTGGTGCTGGTCGTGACGGTAATCCCCGTACACGATGGTGGACACCAGAGGTGAGGGGAGCCGTCAAGCTGAAGAAAGAGGCCTACAGGTCATGGCTGGTCTGGTCTGGTCTCCCGGGGTATCTTAAGGCTCTGGATGTTGTAGGGCTGTCCTGGTTGACACGCCTCTGCAACATTGCGTGGAAATCAGGGACAGTGCCCTTGGACTGGCAGACCGGGGTGGTGGCCCCTATTTTTAAAAGTGGGGACCAGAGATCGAAGGGTGGATCGGAGCGGTGTCAGCAGTGATAGGGGCACTTAACCGATCCGTCGTGGTGAAGAAGGAGCTGAGCCGGAAGGCAAAGCTCTCGATTTACCGGTCGATCTACGTCCCAGTCCTCACCTATGGCCGTCATCAACGTTGGGTGATGACCAAAAGAACGAGATCGCGGATACAAGCGGCTGAAATGAGTTTCCTCCCCAGGGTGGCCGGGCTCAGCCTTAGAGAGGGTGAGAAGCTCGGACATCCGGGAGGGGCTCGGAGTTAGGGTTAGGGTTAGGGTTAGGGAGCCGCTGCTCCTCCACATCGAGAGGAATCAGTCGGGGTGGCTCGGGCATCTGGCTAGGATGCCTTCTGGACGCCTCCCTTTAGAGGTGTTCCGGACATGTCCCCCCGGGAGGCGGCCTCGTGGCCGGCCCAGGACCAGGTGGAGAGATCACATCTCTCGCCTGGCTTGGGAGCGGCTGGGCGTTCCCCCTGAGGAGCTGATGGAAGTGGCCGGGGAGAGGCTGTCTGGGCACCCTCCTGGAGCTGCTGCCCCCACGACCCGGATCCGGATAAGCGGGAGAAAACGGAACGGAATGAAACATTTTCATCAAATAATGTGTGTGTCTTAAATTGCTGTCAGAATATCAGTTTTGACTTGATCCCAACACCTTTAAGTTTCACAGCGTATAACTGAAGTGAGCCTTCTGTTGTCAGGATTGTGTAACAGTGTTGTCATAGTGACAAGAATGTGTGTTTGATGTGAGGTTGCTGATTTTGGCAATATGGGCAATTAGCTTTAGTGTTTCTCAAATTCCTATTGTCGTCCTTTTCTGCTTTGTCTGCTAGTGTAACTGCTAACGCTAGCTGGCAGTATGTGTCCGTGTAATAAACGATGGATTCAGGCGGCACACTGGCATTTCTAACAGGGTGAATCATAAAGGTTAAAGAATCTACATGCACTCCAATTGTCAAGCCAAGGTCAGATTGAAGCATTGTTTGCATTTGTATGCATTTTATCCATATTTCTTATTCTGCCTTTATAATAACCACTGATGTGTTGAGGGGAGGCAGCTGACTACACGTGTGCGATCCCAGATGTTTCCCAGATTACCAACGATGAGATGATAATGCTGTGCCATTCATTAGACGGAGTGCTCATGCAGAGATGCTGCTAGAGAATGGTCCTGCTTCCGTCCTGTTCAGGGCTCTGGAATGGTACAAGCTCTTGAAGGTTGGGGGATGGGAGGCTTTGATGTATTTTTAATAGAATCTGCTATTTGAGTTGGTTCAATGCTTCTCTGAGGCCTTGCTTTCTCACTGCTGTATTGAATTCAACATGTACCATCACATGTGATTTCACACCCTGCTGCTAAGCAAAGCTAGCATTACCTTAGCTGTTTAGCCCTGCAGGTTGATGGAAGATGGCGGACAGGTGGAGCCAACAAGTCTGTCCTGCTTCTCTTTTGTCATCCTCCCCCATCCTCTCATCCTTTTCTCCTTGTTTTGTTCCAGGTCTGAACTATGCCATCTCTTTTAGATGTCTTCTTTGTGTACATACAAACATCCAGGGTGCATTATGGAGGCATGCTTACGGGCTTGTCGTGCTGGCTAACATTTAGCAGAGTGACACCTCCCTGCCCTAATGTTGAGCCTCGTTATTGCTTCCTCGTCTGCGTGGCTTATGGGGGGTTGCTACACTATGACTAGGCAGCGGTGAGACGCACTTCAGGGGAGCTGAACCAAACGACATCGTTTCATTTGTGGCTTCTCTGACTTAATTTTGTATTGTATCATAACTGGTATCGTTTTGGCTTATGTGGTCTAAATGTGTTCGCTCACCATTCAACAGATGCCTCCATGGCATCCATGGATGATGGATGGAGGGATGGATGATTACAAGTTACAATCTAAATTAAAGGAGGGGAGGAGGAGAGGAGGAGAGGAGGGGAGGAGGAGAGGAGGGGAAGAGGAGAGGAGAGGAGAGGAGAGGAGAGGAGAGGAGAGGAGAGGAGAGGAGAGGAGAGGAGGAGGGGAGGGGAGAGGAGAGGAGGGGAGGGGAGGGGAGGAGAGGAGAGGAGAGGGAGGGGGGAGGGGAGGGGAGGGGAGGAGGAGAGGAGAGGAGGGAGAGGAGAGGGAGAGGAGGGGAGTGTGTGAGTGTGTGTGTGTTTGTGTGTGTGTGTGTTGTGCAGATTTCCAGGAGTCAAATAAAAGGCCAAAGTCCTAAACTGGGCCTTTATTCCAACTTTATTCTGACTTTATTCTAATTTTATTCCAACTTTATACCGACTTTATTCTCACTTTATTCCGACTTTATTTTAACTTTAATCTGACTTTATTCTGAATTTATTCCAACTTTAATCCGACTTTATTCTCGATTTATTCCAACTTTATACCGACTTTATTCTCAATTTATTCCGACTTTATTCTAACTTTAATCTGACTTTATTCTCACTTTATTCTGAATTTATTCCAAGTTTAATCCGACTTTATTCTCGATTTATTCTCACTTTATTCCTGCTCTGTACATTCAGTCACCGTAGAACAAAAACAGAGCAAAAACAGTTTCAAAGTCCTTTAAAGTTCATGTTGTGAGATAGTCGGGCTCCTAACGGGTCCTAACCCTAACCCTAACGGGTCCTAACCCTAACCCTAACCCTAACAGGTCCTAAACCTAACCCTAACCCTAACCCTTACCCTAACGGGTCCTAACCCTAACCCTAATCCTAACGGGTCCTAACCCTAACCCTAACCCTAACAGGTCCTAACCCTAACCCTAACGGGTCCTAACCCTAACAGGTCCTAACCCTAACCCTAATCCTAACGGGTCCTAACCCTAACCCTAACCCTAACAGGTCCTAACCCTAACCCTAACGGGTCCTAACCCTAACCCTAACAGGTCATAACCCTAACCGGTCCTAACCCTAACCCTAACGGGTCCTAACCCTAACAGGTCCTAACCCTAACCCTAATCCTAACGGGTCCTAACCCTAACGGGTCCTAACCCTAACCCTAACGGGTCCTAACCCTAACGGGTCCTAACCCTAACCCTAACGGGTCCTAACCCTAACCCTAACCCTAACGGGTCCTAACCCTAACCCTAACAGGTCCTAACCCTAACGGGTCCTCACCCTAACCCTAACAGGTCCTAACCCTAACCGGTCCTAACCCTAACCCTAACGGGTCCTAAACCTAACAGGTCCTAACCCTAACCCTAATCCTAACGGGTCCTAACCCTAACCCTAACCCTAACAGGTCCTAACCCTAACCCTAACGGGTCCTAACCCTAACAGGTCCTAACCCTAACGGGTCCTAACCCTAACCCTAACAGGTCCTAACCCTAACGGGTCCTAACCCTAACCCTAACAGGTCCTAACCCTAATGGGTCCTAACTCTAACAGGTCCTAACCCTAACAGGTCCTAACCCTAACGGGTCCTCACCCTAACCCTAACAGGTCCTAACCCTAACGGGTCCTAACCCTAACCCTAACGGGTCCTAACCCTAACCCTAACAGGTCCTAACCCTAACGGGTCCTCACCCTAACCCTAACGGGTCCTAACCCTAACAGGTCCTAACCCTAACCCTAATCCTAACAGGTCCTAACCCTAACCGGTCCTAACCCTAACCCTAACGGGTCCTAACCCTAACAGGTCCTAACCCTAACCCTAATCCTAACGGGTCCTAACCCTAACCCTAACAGGTCCTAATCCTAATGGGTCCTAACTCTAACAGGTCCTAACCCTAATGGGTCCTAACTCTAACAGGTCCTAACCCTAACCCTAACGGGTCCTAACCCTAACAGGTCCTAACCCTAACGGGTCCTAACCCTAACCCTAACAGGTCCTAACCCTAACGGGTCCTCACCCTAACCCTAACAGGTCCTAACCCTAACCGGTCCTAACCCTAACCCTAACGGGTCCTAACCCTAACCCTAACAGGTCCTAACCCTAATGGGTCCTAACCCTAACCCTAACAGGTCCTAACCCTAACGGGTCCTCACCCTAACCCTAACAGGTCCTAACCCTAACCGGTCCTAACCCTAACCCTAACGGGTCCTAACCCTAACCCTAACAGGTCCTAACCCTAATGGGTCCTAACTCTAACAGGTCCTAACCCTAACAGGTCCTAACCCTAACGGGTCCTAACCCTAACCCTAACAGGTCCTAACCCTAATGGGTCCTAACTCTAACAGGTCCTAACCCTAACAGGTCCTAACCCTAACAGGTCCAGGAGGTGAAAGGATAAAGGTTAATATCTGAAATGTTGGGGAAGAGGATTTTTACCTGATATTAAAATAGTTTTAGTTTCAGCAGCAGCGCGAGAATAAAACGATGTGAGGCGGCAATACACACGCATACACACACACACGCACGCACACACACATGCACTCACACATCCACACACACCCACCCACCCATCCACACACACACACACACCTAGACACCCATCCACCCACCCACCCATCCACCCACACACACCCACACACACACACACACACACACACTCAATATAAAGACTGCAGGGTAAACTGTCTTACATGTGAATATATCGACCACATTTACTGTCTTCAAATATTTCACTTGAAACATGAAATTTCTTTTTGAAAAAGGAAAGATGTACATTTTTTACAATCTCAGACATGAAAATATAATTGACACTTGAACTCTTATTCAAATCTTCCCACTAACGAAGGCGTGTTAATTGTTATTGCTGCTCCATTTAGCAAAATGAGCAAACAGGACTTTTAGCGGAGAGCAAAGTGCCGATGTTGGAGTCTCCTCGTGTCTTTAGGAACCGTGAGCGGCACTTTTGAGTGTAAAAGCAACTACAAAATGTACCAATTAGGCGTCGTCGTCTGAGCAACAACGGCTCCGTGATAGAAAAGTGAGTCTACAGGTGACTCGAGGGTTAGCAACAATAGTAACAATTCACGGACGTCACGTAGCTTAGAAAGATTTATAAAATGTTCCCAACATGCATCTCACTCCGTCCCAATGAAGGAATAAAGTCTTTCACAATCAAAGATTTGTTCCGTTCTTCTCTGCATTGAAAATAATATACATGTGTAAACAGATTTATTCAAGAAATACTGATTCCCCCCATATCTCCTTTTGTTCTGCTGCTAGGGGCTCTTATTTTGAAAGCTGCAAACAGGAAGTTGATGGGAGGCCCAGCTCCAACAGCTTTTTCTCTTTTCTGAGTGGAAACCTCGTCCAGGCACTTGAGGTTGTCCAGCCCTGCATTTAACTTCATAAAAAAAGCTTTTTGCACATTATAGTTGCTTCTATTGATGGTTTTCTGTACTTCCTGTTGCAGAACAAATGTGTATCAATGCCCGATAGCGTGACGATAATATTGTGGATCTCTTAAGTTTCATGTCAAAAGAAAATACAAGATTTCTTTTCAACAATTCAAACTTAAACATGAAGAAACATTTTGAAATCACGTTAGCAGACGGAAGAGAGCGAGACTTCACATAAGGTCGCTGCGTGTTGCCACGGCAGCACATTCACGTCACACATGCCACGTTTGTGGCGGGTCGTGACGGCGCCACCTGCTGGTCCACAGGTGAACTGTTCCAACCGTTTCTGTTGGATGGAGACGATCCGCAGAAACGTGGCTGCAAATAAAAGGATTCCAAAAGGCGATGGATGATAATACGACACATTTCTACAGTTTGTCGTCACAAAGTGCGGTTTATTTTTGCAGAGTAGAAAAAAAGACTTATTTACACATCTTAATTTAACGGCCTGACCCCGCCTTCTGGTGCACGATGGCGTCCACGTGTGTTGTTACCAAATACATGAAAAGAATCCAAGAAGATGATGCGAAGAGCAGAAGCTCACCTGCTCGTTCCAGGTGCCTCTATAGCTTATTGTGTCTGTACATGTGTGTGGGGGGGTCGGGGGTCGCCGGGGGGAGGGGGGGGGGGCAGCTGCTCCTGATCCACTTCCAGTTCTGTACGACTGAAAGGTGCAACTCAAAAGTTCGAGGAAAAGCCGAATCCCCCTGTTTTGGGGGGGTGATTAGAGACGTGGGTTCGGCCAATGATTTAGCTGGATCCACCCGTCAGCTGACACCTCTCATCCTTGTCATTGGTGGCTTTGGGCCACAGTTGTTGATGGAGATCCTTCACCACCCTCTCCAGGTGCTCCCGGGCCTCCCGTTCCTGCAGTAGGTCGGCCCGCAGCTGCTCTCGGTCAGCTTCAGCCTGCTGTAGTTTCATCTGGAGGTCCTCTATCTGGAAAACAAGATGTATTTAATGACCAGAACTTTTAGGGCCCAGTTTCATTTTGACAGAACTTTAAGGAACAAAAACGTTGGACTTCCAGCTGAGCGTAGCTCCGCCTTGTGTTCTCATTATTCCCGAGGGAATTCTCTTCCTGGGCGATTCTCCACTGCTCTTCAGAACATCTGGACCAATGGAATCTGACAGATCCGCTGACCCAACCGTCTCACCAAAGACGTTAGCATGTTTGCTAACTCACCTGGGCAGAGTATTTGGCCCGCAGGCGTCCGGCCTCACAGCCTTTGTCACAGACTCGGAGTTGTCGGGTCTGTTCCAGCTCCCGCTTCAGGCGCAGCCGCGACTCGTTGGCTTCCTTCATCTTCTTCTCGCTGTCGCTTCGAATACGCTCGATTTCTTTCCTCAGATTTCGCTTTGCCTCAGTTGCCTCACGTAGTTTCTCCTTCTTGGCCACTCGAAGGAACTCCAACTCCTGGAGACCATCGAAGACAAGAGTGTCAGCAGGTCTGTGACTATAGACCAGGACAGCAGAGGTCCTGCAGGTCTGTGACTCTATAGACCAGGACAGCAGAGGTCCTGCAGGTCTGTGACTCTATAGACCAGGACAGCAGAGGTCCTGCAGGTCTGTGACTCTATAGACCAGGACAGCAGAGGTCCTGCAGGTCTGTGACTCTATAGACCAGGACAGCAGAGGTCCTGCAGGTCTGTGACTCTATAGACCAGGACAGCAGAGGTCCTGCAGGTCTGTGACTCTATAGACCAGGACAGCAGAGGTCCTGCAGGTCTGTGAGACTATAGACCAGGACAGCAGAGGTCCTGCAGGTCTGTGACTATAGACCAGGACAGCAGAGGTCCTGCAGGTCTGTGACTCTATAGACCAGGACAGCAGAGGTCCTGCAGGTCTGTGACTCTATAGACCAGGACAGCAGAGGTCCTGCAGGTCTGTGACTATAGACCAGGACAGCAGAGGTCCTGCAGGTCTGTGACTCTATAGACCAGGACAGCAGAGGTCCTGCAGGTCTGTGACTCTATAGACCAGGACAGCAGAGGTCCTGCAGGTCTGTGACTCTATAGACCAGGACAGCAGAGGTCCTGCAGGTCTGTGACTATAGACCAGGACAGCAGAGGTCCTGCAGGTCTGTGACTCTATAGACCAGGACAGCAGAGGTCCTGCAGGTCTGTGACTCTATAGACCAGGACAGCAGAGGTCCTGCAGGTCTGTGACTCTATAGACCAGGACAGCAGAGGTCCTGCAGGTCTGTGACTCTATAGACCAGGACAGCAGAGGTCCTGCAGGTCTGTGACTCTATAGACCAGGACAGCAGAGGTCCTGCAGGTCTGTGACTCTATAGACCAGGACAGCAGAGGTCCTGCAGGTCTGTGACTATAGACCAGGACAGCAGAGGTCCTGCAGGTCTGTGACTATAGACCAGGACAGCAGAGGTCCTGCAGGTCTGTGACTCTATAGACCAGGACAGCAGAGGTCCTGCAGGTCTGTGACTCTATAGACCAGGACAGCAGAGGTCCTGCAGGTCTGTGACTCTATAGACCAGGACAGCAGAGGTCCTGCAGGTCTGTGACTCTATAGACCAGGACAGCAGAGGTCCTGCAGGTCTGTGACTCTATAGACCAGGACAGCAGAGGTCCTGCAGGTCTGTGACTCTATAGACCAGGACAGCAGAGGTCCTGCAGGTCTGTGACTCTATAGACCAGGACAGCAGAGGTCCTGCAGGTCTGTGACTATAGACCAGGACAGCAGAGGTCCTGCAGGTCTGTGACTATAGACCAGGACAGCAGAGGTCCTGCAGGTCTGTGACTCTATAGACCAGGACAGCAGAGGTCCTGCAGGTCTGTGAGACTATAGACCAGGACAGCAGAGGTCCTGCAGGTCTGTGACTATAGACCAGGACAGCAGAGGTCCTGCAGGTCTGTGACTCTATAGACCAGGACAGCAGAGGTCCTGCAGGTCTGTGACTATAGACCAGGACAGCAGAGGTCCTGCAGGTCTGTGACTCTATAGACCAGGACAGCAGAGGTCCTGCAGGTCTGTGACTATAGACCAGGACAGCAGAGGTCCTGCAGGTCTGTGACTATAGACCAGGACAGCAGAGGTCCTGCAGGTCTGTGACTCTATAGACCAAGACAGCAGAGGTCCTGCAGGTCTGTGACTATAGACCAGGACAGCAGAGGTCCTGCAGGTCTGTGACTATAGACCAGGACAGCAGAGGTCCTGCAGGTCTGTGACTCTATAGACCAGGACAGCAGAGGTCCTGCAGGTCTGTGACTATAGACCAGGACAGCAGAGGTCCTGCAGGTCTGTGACTCTATAGACCAGGACAGCAGAGGTCCTGCAGGTCTGTGAGACTATAGACCAGGACAGCAGAGGTCCTGCAGGTCTGTGACTCTATAGACCAGGACAGCAGAGGTCCTGCAGGTCTGTGACTATAGACCAGGACAGCAGAGGTCCTGCAGGTCTGTGACTATAGACCAGGACAGCAGAGGTCCTGCAGGTCTGTGACTCTATAGACCAGGACAGCAGAGGTCCTGCAGGTCTGTGACTCTATAGACCAGGACAGCAGAGGTCCTGCAGGTCTGTGACTCTATAGACCAGGACAGCAGAGGTCCTGCAGGTCTGTGACTCTATAGACCAGGACAGCAGAGGTCCTGCAGGTCTGTGACTCTATAGACCAGGACAGCAGAGGTCCTGCAGGTCTGTGACTCTATAGACCAGGACAGCAGAGGTCCTGCAGGTCTGTGACTCTATAGACCAGGACAGCAGAGGTCCTGCAGGTCTGTGACTCTATAGACCAGGACAGCAGAGGTCCTGCAGGTCTGTGACTCTATAGACCAGGACAGCAGAGGTCCTGCAGGTCTGTGACTCTATAGACCAGGACAGCAGAGGTCCTGCAGGTCTGTGACTCTATAAACCTTTTCTGTGAACTTTAGAATCCCGTCATGCTAACGGGAGGTAAGAAGCCGTCCTAAAACAACAGCAACAGACACGATGGAGCCCAGAACCGCGTGGCCTCCTACCTGCTGAAGGCTCCGTTTCGCCTGGAGCGCAGAGCCCAACTTTTCTTCCTGTTTCACTCTCATTTTCACGATCTCATGCAGAAACTTCTCCTTTGCCTCTTTGGAGTCCAGTCCAGCATCCAGGGCCTGCCTCAGGCTCTCCAGCTCCACCTCATGACCTGGTTCTGGAGGGATCATGAGGCCTGGAAGGGGAAGGGCTACAGAGACGACGCTCTCGGCCGATGAGATGCTGCAGATGGGTCTTTGGTCACCAGGTGAGCTCAGGTCTTTGGCTGAGCTGCTGGATGAGATGAACGACGGTGATGACAGGGAGGACAGGGAGGAGGTGGCTGTCAGAAAACAGGAACAAAGTGCTGAAAGATCTGGTTCTCCGGGTTAGAACAGTGTCCGTTTGGGCTAATGCGTGTCTGAACGTGGATGATCTCACCTTCATCACGGCTCTCCACCTCTACCTCCATTTCTGAGTCTTCTGGGGGCAGTTTGGCCGCGGCTGAGAAGGAAGGGCAGGGCGCCTCTGGTGCTGCGGCCCTCCTCTTGGCTGGCCTGGGTTTAGCAGCCCCGTTCAGGGCTGAGTGGGAGGTGCTGGGTCGGGATGTGGACTGGAGGCCGCCCTTCTCCAGAGGCAGGGGGCCGCCCTTCTCCAGAGGCAGGAGGCCGACCTTCTCCAGAGGCAGGGGGCCGACCTTCTCCAGAGGCAGGAGGCCGACCTTCTCCAGAGGCAGGGGGCCGCCCTTCTCCAGAGGCAGGAGGCCGACCTTCTCCAGAGGCAGGGGGCCGACCTTCTCCAGAGGCAGGAGGCCGACCTTCTCCAGAGGCAGGGGGCCGCCCTTCTCCAGAGGCAGGGGGCCGACCTTCTCCAGAGGCAGGAGGCCGACCTTCTCCAGAGGCAGGAGGCCGACCTTCTCCAGAGGCAGGGGGCCGACCTTCTCCAGAGGCAGGGGGCCGACCTTCTCCAGGGGCAGGGGCCTAAGGGTGACATTGGGAGCCACTTCTTTTTCCAGACTTTTGTAGTTGTAGAAGCTGAGAAGAAAGAAAAGGAGAAAGAAGAAGAAAGCAGAGTGATTATCTAGTCCAAGGTGGAGCGCCACCGGCTGAGGCTTCACACACCCGACACCAGGCCTGCAGAACAGCGAGAGGATTCTGGGAGCTCACCTGCTGGGCCTACAGCTTAGGAGGTTCTCCATATGTTCTGAAAGGCAAAGTCTCACCTGTCTCTGAGCAGGGCCAGGGGATGAGCGGAGGACTCGCGCTCACCGACAGAGACCTGGGGGGACCAGGGTCTGAACGCTGAAGGTCTCGGCCGAGACTGGAGGCCCTGGAGACAACAAGCTGTCAAACCTCCTCAAAGGAAACGGAGCAGTTAACTGAAGGACGATGACCTGCTGGGGCCACATGTGAACATCTGGGACCATCGTGGTCACACCGACCTTGTTGGAGACGTAGAGCGACTGGAGCCAGTTGTGTTGCTGCTCTTTGTCATGTGGCAGCGGCAGGAAGTCGTCCTGATTGGACCTTTTCAGGGGAACCGGATCAGAGGGCTGAAAGAGAGGACGGCTGGTTGAAGCTGTTGTCAAAGTTTCTGACTGAATCCAACATTTATTCCAAAGACGTAGTTGAACCGGACTGATTAAGGTGATGATGATTAATGAGTCAGCAAAATAATTAAAGACCATATTCTCATTGTTCTGACATCATGGTTCTAAATCCCATAATTATTCCAATCAGTGAGGTAACATCCACATCCTGTTGGGGGCGCTAACAGAGCTGGCAGCTCGTCCCCGACCACCAACCCCCCTGGTTGGGAGGGAGGGGGAAGGCATGAAGGCATGAATGAGTGTGTGGGTGTGTCAGTGTGTGTGTGTGTGGGTGTGTCCATCATCCATCCATCCATCATCCATCCATCATCCATCCAACCATCATCCATCCATCATCCATCCAACCATCATCCATCCAACCATCATCCATCCATCATCCATCCAACCATCATCCATCCATCCATCCTCCATCCATCCATCATCCATCCAACCATCATCCATCCATCATCCATCCAACCATCATCCATCCAACCATCATCCATCCATCACCATCCATCATCCAACCATCATCCATCCATCATCCATCCAACCATCATCCATCCAACCATCATCCATCCATCATCCATCCAACCATCATCAATCCAACCATCATCCATCCATCCATCATCCATCCATCCATCATCCACCCATCCATCCATCATCCATCTATCATCCATCCATCATCCATCCAACCATCATCCATCCATCATCCATCCATCCCACCATCATCCATCCATCATCCACCCATCCATCATCCATCCATCATCCATCCATCCATCCATCCATCATCTATCATCCATCCATCCATCATCCACCCATCCATCATCCATCCAACCATCATCCATCCATCATCTATCCAACATCATCCATCCAACCATCATCCATCATCCATCATCCATCCAATCATCATCCATCCATCATCCATCCATCATCTATCATCCATCCATCCATCCATCATCCACCATCCACCATCCAACCATCATCCATCCATCATCCATCCAACCATCATCCATCCATCATCCATCCATCCATCATCTATCATCCAACCATCATCCATCCATCATCCATCCATCATCCATCATCCACCCATCCATCATCCATCCATCCATCATCTATCATCCATCCATCCATCATCCACCCATCCATCATCCATCCAACCATCATCCATCCATCATCCATCCAACCATCATCTATCATCCATCCATCATCCATCCATCATCCATCATCTATCATCCATCCATCATCCATCCATCATCCATTATCCATCCATCCATCATCCACCCATCCATCCATCATCCATCCATCATCCATTATCCATCATCCATCATCCACCCATCATCCACCCATCCATCCATCATCCACCCATCCATCCATCATCCATCCATCATCCACCCATCCATCCATCATCCATCCATCCGTCTGCTTCCTCTGAACTGGTGGCTGCTGATTCTCACTTTGCCTCCCAAGGGCATTTTCACTTCTTCTTTGTTTTTTAGGTTATGTAAGTTTCATAAATATTTGCTATTTCCTCCTCAGACGTGAGTGTGTGAACTCGCATCTTTTCAGAGATTTCCTGTAAAACACAAGCAGCTCTGAAGAAGAAACCATTTCCTGTTCATGTGCAGACAGACAGGAAGCTCTCAGAAAATGTGACAGTCTGCAGCCAAGAAGGCTGTTGTCACTCCACCCATCCTGTCACACGCACACACTCACGCTCACTCACTCACTCACTCACTCACTCACTCACTCACTCACTCACTCACTCACTCACTCACTCACTCACTCACTCACTCACTCACTCACTCACTCACTCACTCACTCACACACTCACACACACACACACACACACACACACACACACACACACACACACACACACACAGCTGTAGGCTGGTCTGACACCATCATGTGTCAGTAAATCGATACTCTGCGTGACAGCTCTGATCGAGCTGCCAGCTGGAACGCTGCTGCGTTTACATGCAGTGGGAAAAGTGAGCTGTGACCCAAGTGGCAGAGCAGCACTTCTGACCGCAGGAGGACGGAGCAGCACCGAGGTGTTGTCTCGTCCACAGAGAACATCAGACAGCAGCGATATCAGTCGGAATAACTTCTTTATATGGGTTTGGGTCAGTCAGGTGGGTTAGGGTTTGGGTCAGTCAGGTGGGTTAGGGTTATGGTTAAGGTTAGTCAGTTGGGTTAGGGTTAGTCGGTTGGGTTAGGGTTTGGGTCAGTCAGTTGGGTTATGGTTATGGTTAAGGTTAGTCAGTTGGGTTAGGGTTAGTCAGTTGGGTTAGGGTTAGTCAGTTGGGTTGGGGTTAGTCAGTTGTCCAGTTATAGTTGGATATTCAGTCGCAATAATCATTGTTTTTTATTGTGTCACATGTCATTTAAAACTAGTGAGTGTCAATACCAGTAATTACCAGTAGGTAACCATCAATCAAGGTGCACAGCAAAAAGCTTTCAGGCTCCTTAAAGCAGGACGTGGGACACATGTAGGACACCTCTGGGGCACACTGGGGGCCGGAGGCAGGGTCAGCAGAGGTCAGCAGGAGGAGAACAAGCAGATCTGGCTCATAAACTGGTCGGAGGTTTACAGCTACTATTGGTCTTTGTTGTTCCACGTGAGGGGGGGGCGTTAACCCACTGGGGGCTGAGCAATCCTACAAATGGAGGTCATTTAGAGCGGCGGTTGAGGTCAGTGTGTGCAGGTCAGGATCGGGACACCAGGTCTGACGGTGTGTAACACAACAGGAGCACGGAACCATGTGTGCACACGACACTGGTTTTTGGATCTGAAGATGTTGGTGACCAATAGAAAAGGGCTTGTTGGGTTTTACAGGTGATTTATTGTTGAGCACCAATATGTCAACAGCCTGCAACGGTGCGGTCAGCACACCTGTGGAGATGTGTTTGAAGGTTTGTGGAGCTTTTGTGAGGAATCAACTGCTGTCACACAGCTTTAGAGCCACACCAGAGGAGACACAACTGTTGACACAGAAAAACCTGACATCAACTAGAAATAAACTGGAAACAAAAATGCATCAATTTAGCTGATTCCATGAACACCACCCATTTATAAAACACACAATCTTAAATTTGTGAAATTCTAGCTTTGTGAGGACTTCCATAGAATAATACTTTCATCAGACCCGAGCACAACCACTAACCTAGCACAACCACTAACCTAGCACAACCACTAACCTAGCACAACCACAAACCTAGCACAACCACTAACCTAGCACAACCACAAGGAGAGGAGAGGAGAGGAGAGGAGAGGAGAGGAGAGGAGAGGAGAGGAGAGGAGAGGAGAGGAGAGGAGAGGAGAGAGGACTCAACATTGTCCAGGTACCTTTGAGCAAGGTTAGGGTACCCACAGGTGCTCATGTGGGGCCCTGCGATGAGCTGGTGGGGGAGATCTGGTGGGGGGATCTGGTGGGGGGGAACTGGTGGGGGGGATCTGGTGGGGGTCCTGGTGGGGGGACCTGCCTTAACCTATTGTTTACCCTCCTTGTGACCTTGAAAGGGATAAAGAGGTTAAGAAGACGAGACCAGATGTGTAGTATGAACAGGTCTAGACCACCACCGTGGTCACCAGAGGGCATCGAGTGGAGTAAAGGCAGAGACTGGTGGGGGCCAGGGTTCGAGGAAGGGGTCATGTGTTCCTGATCCATGCCCAGGAGCCTGAGCCATGCCCAGGAGCCTGAGCCATGCCCAGGAGCTTGATCCATGACCAGGAGCCTGAGCCATGCCCAGGAGCTTGATCCATGACCAGGAGCCTGAGCCATGCCCAGGAGCCTGATCCATGACCAGGAGCCTGATCCATGACCAGGCTCCTGAGCCATGCCCAGGAGCCTGATCCATGACCAGGAGCCTGAGCCATGCCCTTGAGCCTGATCCATGCCCAGGAGCCTGAGCCATGCCCTTGAGCTTGATCCATGACCAGGACCCTGAGCCATGCCCTTGAGCCTGAGCCATGCCCAGGAGCCTGAGCCATGCCCAGGAGCCATAAGTTTCCACGGGAACACCCCCCAACCCAGAGTTAGCTGTGAAAGGCGGCTGCCCCCAGTGTAACCAGCAACCAGAAATGTCTCCGTGTTTTCTCCACCGCGTGTGGGCGCGAGGATCGCTGTCCTGGAGGTCACCACGTAGGTGTGACATCACCACGTAGGTGTGACATCACCACGTAGGTGTGACATCACCACGTAGGTGTGACATCATTCCCAGGTCTTATTTGACTTCCGAGGAAAATGGGAAGCAGGATCCAGCTTTCCATGCATGCAGCCATAGATCACATGATCAAAGTGAGGTGGTGACATGTGGGCGTGTGTGTAAATGTGTTGGTGCGTACCACCGGAAGGGGCGTGGCCTATACCAGGTTTCAGGGTCACTGGAGGTCTGCAGACCAAGACCTGAGCAAACGACTCCAGAGGTGCACGTGTGGTTTTTGTGTTATATGTGAATTATTGCTGCACTATTGAAAGTGTAACTGCCCCCCCCACGTCTCACACCAGGTTCCCGTTGCCTCGACGACCGTGCCTACACACGCTTTGTGTTTCTTAATTCCTGGTGAGTCCAGTCTGGCACGTCTGTGTTGTTCACCATAGAAACCGACACAACAGAGCAGCTGCGGCTCAGCAAACACCACATGGAGTCCAGGTCATGTGACGTCTCCAGATGGAGGCGTCACTGGACAGGTCATCGTGGCTCATCACTAACCTGACCTGGACCTGCTCCATCAGAACTGGGCCAGGGAGGGACGACAGAAGACGTCAGAGATCACATCATTGTGGTTAGCATTGCGCTAACTTCCCTCCTCAACATCTGCGTGTCCAAAAGCACTCAACAAGAATCCAATAAAGATGAGAACTGGGAGGAAACGCGATGATGGAGTCCACATTGTCCTTCTGCTGGACAGTTTCATCTCAAGTAGGAACATTAGTGGTAGAAGCAGCCTGAACAGTGATGGAACTGTACCGCTCTCATGGTGCACGCCGCCGCCGCCGCCGCCATGGGTCTGGCCGCTGCTAAGACGGGCTGTTTTACAGTGACCATTGCATCATTACTGGAGACAGGGACATCCGCGTGGACATCATCGTGGACATCCGTGTGGACATCATCGTGGACATCCGCGTGGACATCCGTGTGGACATCATCGTGGACATCCGTGTGGACATCATCGTGGACATCCGTGTGGACATCCGCGTGGACATCATCGTGGACATCCGTGTGGACATCATTGTGGACATCATCGTGGACATCCGTGTGGACATCCGCGTGGACATCATTGTGGACATCATCGTGGACATCCGCGTGGACATCCGTGTGGACATCCGCGTGGACATCCGTGTGGACATCATGGTGGACATCCGCGTGGACATCATCGTGGACATCATCGTGGACATCATCGTGGACATCCGCGTGGACATCCGTGTGGACATCATGGTGGACATCATCGTGGACATCCGCGTGGACATCATCGTGGACATCCGTGTGGACATCATGGTGGACATCATCGTGGACATCCGCGTGGACATCCGCGTGGACATCATCGTGGACATCCGTGTGGACATCATCGTGGACATCCGCGTGGACATCACGAATGTCCCTATATTCAATAACAAGGTGACGGTGCGTCTCCTGCGTCTCCTGCTCAGCCTGTCCTTGACCAGCGTGCTGCCATCATTCATCTAAAAAGCTGGATTTCACCGTTGGCCCGTTGACCATAGGAGCATCAGGCAGGTCATCAGTGCAAGGGGCTGATGTACCTGGATGACCCCCTTGATGACCCCTGGATGGCCCCTGGATGACCCCCCCTGGATGACCCTCCTGGATGACCCCCTTGGATGGCCCCTGGATGACCCTCCTGGATGACCCCCCTGGATGACCCCCCCTGGATGACCCTCCTGGATGACCCCCTTGATGACCCCTGGATGGCCCCTGGATGACCCCCCCTGGATGACCCCCGGATGACCCCCTGGATGACCCCTGGTAAAGCAAGTACGTGTCCCAGTATAACCAGTTCCTGACCCAGTATAACCAGTACCTGTCCCAGTAAAGCCAGTTCCTGTCCCAGTATAACCAGTTCCCAGTATAACCAGTTCTTGTCCCAGTAAAGCCAGTACCTGTCCCAGTATAACCAGTACCTGTCCCAGTATAACCCGTTCCTACCCCAGTATAACCAGTACCTGTCCCAGTATAACCAGTTCCTGACCCAGTATAACCAGTTCTTGTCCCAGTATAACCAGTTCATTTCCCAGTATAACCAGTTATTGTCCCAGTATAACCAGTTATCGTCCCAGTATAACCAGTTATTGTCCCAGTATAACCAGTTCCTAACCCAGTATAACCAGTTCCTGGCGGATAAACGGAAAAGATCAAAAAGAAGAAGAAAACTAAATAATTCAAGCGGAGCTGAAGAACCAAAAGCTGCCAGAGGGCAAAAACATGGAAATGAACATCAGGCTGTGGTTACTGACAGGCTGGTCGCCATGGTGATGAGAAGATACAGCCTGGCCCCTCCCACCAGGATGACAGGGTTAGCATGGGACTGGCAGGAAGTTGCAGCCATTGCTAAAAGAACCCATGCATCATGATGTTAGCTGGAGAAGAGACACTGATTAGATCTGAACAGGAGGCGCTCTGGGGGGGGGGGGGGGGCATCCATAGACCATCACACAGGGCTGCAGCCTGTGGGGGGGGGGGGGCATCTATAGACCATCACACAGGGCTGCAGCCTGTGGGGGGGGGCATCCATAGACCATCACACAGGGCTGCAGCCTGTGGGGGCATCTATAGACCATCACACAGGGCTGCAGCCTGTGGGGGGTGGGCATCTGTGGGGGGGGGCATCCATAGACCATCACACAGGGCTGCAGCCTGTGGGGGGGGCATCTGTGGGGGGGGGGCATCCATAGACCATCACACAGGGCTGCAGCCTGTGGGGGGGGGGGGCATCCATAGACCATCACACAGGGCTGCAGCCTGTGGGGGGGGCATCTATAGACCATCACACAGGGCTGCAGCCTGTGGGGGGGGGCATCTGTGGGGGGTGGGGGCATCCATAGACCATCACACAGGGCTGCAGCCTGTGGGGGGTGGGCATCTGTGGGGGGGGGCATCCATAGACCATCACACAGGGCTGCAGCCTGTGGGGGGGGCATCTGTGGGGGGGGGGCATCCATAGACCATCACACAGGGCTGCAGCCTGTGGGTGGGGGCATCTATAGACCATCACACAGGGCTGCAGCCAGTGGGGGGGGGGGCATCCATAGACCATCACACAGGGCTGCAGCCTGTGGGGGGGGCATCTATAGACCATCACACAGGGCTGCAGCCAGTGGGGGGGGGGGGGGGGGGGCATCTATAGACCATCACACAGGGCTGCAGCCTGTGGGGGGGGCATCCATAGACCATCACACAGGGCTGCAGCCTGTGGGGGGGGCATCTGTGGGGGGTGGGGGCATCCATAGACCATCACACAGGGCTGCAGCCTGTGGGGGGGGGGCATCCATAGACCATCACACAGGGCTGCAGCCTGTGGGGGGGGGGCATCTATAGACCATCACACAGGGCTGCAGCCAGTGGGGGGGGGGGGCATCCATAGACCATCACACAGGGCTGCAGCCTGTGTGTGTGTGGGGGGGGGGGCAGCTGTTAGTGTTTCAGAACGTAAACAATGAGCTCATTCGCTCGGCTACAGAACACTGGAGAACATTGAAGAACATTTGTTTTGGAACAAGAAGCTTCATTCAAGGCCCACGATGAGGTAACGCTCACCGAACACTTGGTCCAAGCGTTACTTCACCAAGAGCAAGTGACCAAGGCCGTGTCCATGGAGACGTGCGCTCTGGGGTGGACACCTCGCCTCTCTGTTCTGTAGACCAGTCTGGGTTTGCTGGTTGCCAGGTGAACGGTACCTGCACAACGGTCCCGGTACAAGAGGGACAGGAACTGTGACGGGTGTCCACTCTGGTGTCCACGCTGGTGTCCACGCTGGTGTCCACGCATCACACATCCAGTAAGACCCTCCTGGACCACAAGTCATTTAGAAAGTTTCATAATGTCTTTAAAATGAAGGCAACTGTTCCAACGAATGTGCCTCCTTCTGAGGGGGAACATGTTGATCTGAGTTCCTCCTGGCTGACATGGACGTAGGTGATGTCCTCAATGTTGCTTCCTTTTCCACTCAAGGACGGTGAAAGGACCCTTCCTCCTCTCAGGATTTGTCATGTGATCCTGGGCTGCCGACGCGCTCCAACACACTCGAGGAGCAGGTGGCGTCCAGGCAGGAGCGGCGGCGAAAGGTTGCTGGGCGCCGTTCTCCTACCATCTGCTTCAACGAACAAGATCGTTTCAATGAAAATGTCGACGTCAAATATCGTGGATCTGACTTTGTAAGATGAGAGGCGCCACAAAGAGGACGTGTGTTTCAGAACATGAGCATCGTTTGTATCTGGAGGTTCTCCTCCATCAGGTTCCAGTAAATGTCTTTACATTACGCATGTAATCATCGTTTGAGGGACTTGCCCTGAAGACGTCCTCAGTCCAGGGATGGACAGAGGTCAAATCTGTTTTTAACAGCAGACATGTTGTCCCAGTTGAAGCGAACACCTGATACATCATGAATCACAGGTGGATCTCAACACGCAACACAAAGAACGGACAACAGTGAAAACGCTTGTGGCGTCCAATAAAAGGGGGATGTTAAAGAGGAGGAGGCAAAACGCTGTTTCCTCCTGAGGAGCTGAGAGCAGGAAGCATTTAAACATCAATGGCGTAACAACACACTTTGTACTTGTATCGTTGTGAGGACTTTGATAACATTTATTTCCCAACTCCTAACCCTAACTCTCCTAACCCTAACCCTCCTAACCCTAACCCTAACTCTCCTAACCCTAACCCTCCTAACCCTAACCCTCCTAACCCTAATCCTAACCCTCCTAACCCTAATCCTAACCCTCCTAACCCTAACCCTAACTCTCCTAACCCTAACCCTCCTAACCCTCCTAACCCTAACCCTAATCCTAACCCTCCTAACCCTAATCCTAACCTTAACCCTCCTAACCCCTAACTCCAACCCCTAGCTCCTAACTCTAACCCCTAACTCCTAACCCTAACTCCTAACCCTAACTCCTAACCCTCCTAACCCTAATCCTAACCCTCCTAACCCCTAACCCCTAACCCCTAACTCCTAACCCCTAACCCTCCTAACCCTAATCCTTACCCTCCTAACCCTAATCCTAACCCTCCTAACCCTAACTCCTAACCCCTAACCCTCCTAACCCTAATCCTAACCCTCCTAACCCCTAACTCCTAACCCCTAACCCCTTTTAACCCAATTTTAGGCCCTAAACCTAAAACCAAGTTTTAACCCTCAAACAGCGATTTGAAGATGTGAGGACCAGCAAAACGTCCTAAATTCACAAAAATGTCGTCATTTTGCTAGAAGAGTAGTTTGGTGCTCAATAAGTAGCAAGTACAGAGTTAGCATTAGGGTTAGTACACACAGACGCACACACACATGCACTAACACACACATTAGCTCGCCAACCATTATATTCATTTCTACATGGCAGCAGTCTGAATTTTGGGCCAGTCGGGCTTCCTATGGTGGCCCTGATCACATGATCAATGAACCAGAAGCGACCCCAGCGTATGGGAACAGGGTTAGGGTTAGGGTTAGGAGCGTATGGGAACAGGGTTAGGGTTAGGAGTTAGGAGCATATGGGAACAGGGTTAGGGTTAGGAGTTAGGAGCATATGGGAACAGGGTTAGGGTTAGGAGCGTATGGGAACAGGGTTAGGAGTTAGGAGCGTATGGGAACAGGGTTAGGGTTAGGAGCGTATGGGAACAGGGTTAGGAGTTAGGAGCGTATGGGAACAGGGTTAGGGTTAGGAGTTAGGAGCGTATGGGAACAGGGTTAGGGTTAGGAGCGTATGGGAACAGGGTTAGGAGTTAGGAGCGTATGGGAACAGGGTTAGGGTTAGGAGTTAGGAGCGTATGGGAACAGGGTTAGGAGTTAGGAGCGTATGGGAACAGGGTTAGGAGTTAGGAGCGTATGGGAACAGGGTTAGGGTTAGGAGTTAGGAGCGTATGGGAACAGGGTTAGGAGTTAGGAGTGTATGGGAACAGGGTTAGGGTTAGGAGTTAGGAGCGTATGGGAACAGGGTTAGGGTTAAGGTTAGGAGCGTATGGGAACAGGGTTAGGGTTAGGAGCGTATGGGAACAGGGTTAGGGTTAGGAGTGTATGGGAACAGGGTTAGGGTTAGGAGCGTATGGGAACAGGGTTAGGGTTAGGAGTTAGGAGTGTATGGGAACAGGGTTAGGGTTAAGGTTAGTAGCGTATGGGAACAGGGTTAGGGTTAGGAGTTAGGAGTGTATGGGAACAGGGTTAGGGTTAAGGTTAGTAGCGTATGGGAACAGGGTTAGGGTTAGGAGTTAGGAGTGTATGGGAACAGGGTTAGGGTTAAGGTTAGGAGCGTATGGGAACAGGGTTAGGGTTAGGAGCGTATGGGAACAGGGTTAGGGTTAGGAGTTAGGAGTGTATGGGAACAGGGTTAGGGTTAAGGTTAGGAGCGTATGGGAACAGGGTTAGGGTTAGGAGCGTATGGGAACAGGGTTAGGGTTAGGAGTTAGGAGTGTATGGGAACAGGGTTAGGGTTAAGGTTAGTAGCGTATGGGAACAGGGTTAGGGTTAGGAGCGTATGGGAACAGTGTCACGCTCTGAAGACACTTTAAAAAATTGATACAAACAAAATTGGCAAAGATTGCAACACCTGATGAAGGCAGCTAGAGTAACAAATGTGTGCTCCCCCTGCTGGTGGGTGTGGCCAGTGCATCATGTGAGGCCTAATGGCGTCAGAGCTAAACGTGAAGATGGAAGTAACCGTCAGGAGTGTGAAGTTCCCCTCAGAAAGGTTCAGAGAGAGCGAGAGATCTTTCCCAGACCAAACTGACTTGCTAATTTGATGACTACTCATGTCAACGAGACCAAGCCCCGCCCCCACCAAAGCCTGAGGGACTTGGTTTGAAGGTGAGCTGGGTTAGGGTTAGGTCAGAGGCAGCGTGGTGGCGCTGTGGTGCCGATGAGACGGTACTTTGGGCAAATCGTGCGGACTTTGCAGTTGGTATTTAAGCCCCTTCGTGCTGTGGGGCGATTACCTCGTTTGCTGTGCTGGTAATCTGAAAAGCAGCTTGGGGAGTTTTTAAAGACACAGCAGTCGCGGCGGTCGGTCCCGTCTCTCCTCCCACTGCCACCAGACCAGCTTGAGCTGGATCACAATGTTATCCAACACTCAGACTGAGCCTTCTGGATCGGTCCAACTCCAGCAATGATGCTCAGGTGGTCCAAAACAAGCGTGTGGCGTCGGTCACAATGACATCACGGCAGAATTGATGTGTTAGTCCGACTAAAACTGGATCATATCAACAGACCAACCAGACTGAAATGGAAGCTTGAAAAGTGGAGTCCGCACAAGTTGCATCTAGACCCTCTCCAGAATCCCAGGGCCTGGCCTGGCTCTGCACGGGAAAAGGGGGAATAAATTGTAAACACAACAGTTGTCCGAGTTTTACTGGGATGGAGATGATAAATGAACTGGTCATACTGGAACAGGATAGATAATTCCTTTGTGACTGCTGTATATGTTTCAGTGAAATCTCTCTCATTGTGTGTGTGTGTGTGTGTGTGTGTGTGAGTGTGTGTGCGTGTGTGTGTGTGTGTGCGAGTGTGTGTGTGTGTGTGTGTGTAGGAGGGAGATGGCGCGTACTCTAATATGCTGAGAAAGGGGAGAAGAAGAGATGGGATGGGAGAGACTCTGGTCCTGCACGCAAAGAGCGACTGCAATCAGGTCAGATTCCATGAAGCTTCCGGGTGGGAGGAGGGAGTGGGAGGGCGGAAGCTCCAGGGTCACTCGGATGGTGATGGAACAGGAGGGGAAGCCTCATCCCCTCACAAAGCTACTAGCAGTTAGCATCACATGAGCAACAAAGAGGGTAATAATCCTGATCAGCACTTGGTGACGTCCTGTTGATTTAGACAGGAATCTGCCCTCTAGGCCGTCCACGCGTGTGTGAAGGATTGTGGGTAACTGCAGGGTGTCGTCTACTTTTAGCGTCACACATTAAGTGTCACATTTCCTGCACTTCAGGCCCTGAAAAAGTCCAGCTTGAGAACAGGTAACAGCAGCCAGGTCGCAGCTAATGAAGAGGCTAGCATGTGGAAACTGGACCTCCGCACCTTCAGCTTCCATGGAAAATTTTCCTAAAAGCTCCGGTGTGCAGGAAGTTCGGAATATGTCAACATCTGAAACTATCTGAAAACAGTGGATTTTAGTTTGGTTTCAAGCTGTTCAATTATTAATACTATTGATTTGTAGGATCAATACTCCTGGTCCCACCAGCAGCTTTGGTGGTAGCCGTCTGAAGGCTAACGCCTTCTTCAGGTCTCTTATTGATTTCATTGAGAATTTGTATTGATCTAGAATTATCAGTGATTAAGTCTGCGTCAATTTTATTCATTTGGATTTTTCAGGCCAGGCTCAGGACCTGATGTGGAATGATCCTGTGAATGGGGCCACTACGTTACCATAGCGACCAGGCCGCCACCTCTACCCTGACGCTAACCTGAAAACTCTGACTTAAGACTTCACTGACACTTTACTCTGAGTTCAAAGTTCAACGTGTGGAAGAACTGGACTGGAAAACTCATCTAGCCATGGTGTGTGTGTGTGTGTGTGTGTGTGTGTGTGTGTGTGTGTGTGTGTTTCTGATAACTTCACCTCTAATACTCAGCTGGGGACTTGATGCGGGGGCGACTGATGTGTCTCTGTGAGAGCGTAAAGACTGGGTGGAGAACGGTTTCACAATGTTGGCCGAAGGTCAAAGTCCATCAGAGAGTCGGGGCAGGATTGAGCTCACTGCAGAGTGAACTGGTCACAGTGGGGTTAACTAGCTCCCAGGAGGTTCGGCGCGGTGCATTTAGCTGTAAACATGCTGAAAACAGTAGCAAACATCTCATACTAACATCATGCGGCTTCATTCACAAGCTAACCCTGTAAGGATCAAACCGCCAGCAGGGCGGAGCCGCCACAGGAAGCCGCCGTGGTGTTGAAACCAGAAGCTGGTTTGCAGTCTGCAGGCTTGTTGTGGCTGCTGGCGGTCACCTCGCCCTGACTGTACCCAGAAAACAGGAAGTGGCAGCTGGTCATGTGACACTGGATGGCTTCATTAGTTAGCCATGTGCACATTAGCCCCGTTTACATTGAGAAAGAAAACTGCCGTGGTCACGGCCGGGCGGCGGTTAGCAGCTGCTTTAAAGCTTTGCTTTTTGTAAATACGGTAGCGGAAGATGTTGCGGTTGTGCAAACTATCCAGCGAGCACTTCTAACGGGCGGGAGCGCTCACTGATCCACGTAGTCCGGTCTTCACCTTTAAGTGGTGTGAAGATGAGCGACACGTGCGCAGCAGCGTGCGCAGCAGCGTGCGCAGCAGCGTGCGCAGCAGCGTGCGCAGCAGCGTGCGCAGCAGCGTGCGCAGCGGCACTCATGGCGTTGAGAGCAGAGACCGAGCGTGAGAACGCTCAGCCAGTGTCAGCTGAAACTTTCATTATTGATCGCAGCAGGAAGTGAAATCTGATGTTTCACGGCTCTTCCTGAGCTTTGAGAAGGAAACGGTGGGGGAGGAAGCAGCTGAAGATAATCGGAAAGGTGGACAGAGACAAAACATGGCAGCACACCCTTCAGTCCAGAAGGGTTAGGGTCTCTGGGTTAGGGTTGGGGTCTCTGGGTTAGGGTTGGGGTCTCTGGGTTAGGGTTAGGGTTGGGGGTCTCTGGGTTAGGGTTGGGGTCTCTGGGTTAGGGTTAGGGTTGGGGGTCTCTGGGTTAGGGTTGGGGTCTCTAGGTTAGGGTTGGGGTCTCTGGGTTAGGGTTGGGGTTGGGGGTCTCTGGGTTAGGGTTGGGGTCTCTGGGTTAGGGTTGGGGTCTCTGGGTTAGGGTTAGGGTTGGGGGTCTCTGGGTTAGGGTTGAGGTCTCTGGGTTAGGGTTAGGGTTGGGGTCTCTGGGTTAGGGTTAGGGTCTCCTGGTTAGGGTTAGGGTCTCTGGGTTAGGGTTAGGGTCTCTGGGTTAGGGTTGGGGTCTCTGGGTTAGGGTTGGGGTCTCTGGGTTAGGGTTAGGGTTGGGGTCTCTGGGTTAGGGTTGGGGTCTCTGGGTTAGGGTTAGGGTTGGGGTCTCTGGGTTAGGGTTAGGGTCGGGGTCTCTGGGTTAGGGTTAGGGTTGGGGGTCTCTGGGTTAGGGTTAGGGGTCTCTGGGTTAGGGTTGGGGTCTCTAGGTTAGGGTTGGGGTCTCTGGGTTAGGGTTAGGGTTGGGGGTCTCTGGGTTAGGGTTGGGGTCTCTGGGTTAGGGTTAGGGTCTCTGGGTTAGGGTCGGGGTCTCTGCATTTAGATGTGTGGAAAACAACCGGAGAAGCTGGAGGCAACATTTATACAACTTATTCCCAAATTCAGAAAATGAGTTAAAGTTCAGACAAAAAAAACATGTCATCTGTGTGTGAGAGATCGAGATCCACAACTCAAACCCACCACAGAAAGGGTGACAATGGTGGACCAACCAATCAACACAACCTCCACAACCACAACCACAAAAACAACATGAGCCCCCTTTCAGCCAATATCTCCTAGAGTTCATCTACTTGGCACTAATCCGGGTGGTTTTTCCTACGTTTCCAGTGCAGGACTTCCCGGTAAATACTGGGGCAGGAACCTTACAGGAACTGTTGGTCTGGCTTGGCCTTTTCTCCATTGCAGGGTCGGAACCCTAGATGACGTCACAAGTTTCAGTGCCGCGTTCCTATTGCACAACAGTTTAAACAAATAAAAGAACATCGAGGAAGGAGGGTAACATGGAAGGAACTGAGGTGTGATATCCAACCAGAAGATGATTTCCTACCGCTCTTCAGACCTGGAAAATGACACTGATTTTCCTTCAGTGGAAAAGCGCCTAATGTTCTGGAACATATATTGAAAGCAGGCTGATGAGGCGTGGGGGAGGGGAAGTGCGCTCACAGCCTCGTTAATACCCCACGTCTGCGTGGCTTACGTAGGGTCAGATGTTGCATCATCTCAGACCACTGCAGAGATGCAGAACACAGACCCTACACGTGAGTGGTTGCTTTACCAAACGACATCATTTCCGGTTGTTGCTTCTCCAACTTTTCTTCATATTGTATCACAAAATTGTTCCGACCACTTAAAGTAAAAACGAGGCCTCTGCGCCATTAGAGCGACACCACAAAAGGAATATCTCCTGCTTTGGTGACCAACCCTTGATAGTGTGTTTTCTTGGCTGTTTCCAACAGATCAGAAGGTTTCTGGTGACTGGTTGTAAATGGAGCAGCAATCAATGTTTCCCTTTTTTAGGGTTAGGGTTAGGGTTAGGGTTAGGGTTAGGGTTAACCCTTTTTGCTAATTTGGAGCCAAATTTGGGGATTTTCCCAGAGAAGCAGACTGCTGAGGAATCGATGAGCAGCCCAAACATGTTCACGGTGCCGAGTACATTTAGCATTTACCGGAACCAGCTCAGGGATTTCGAGTCCTGAGCGCAGCAAACACACTCAGAAGGAGCCTGGAGCATCGCCTCCCGGATTAGGGTTTGGATTGATTCACCTTATGGTGAAGCTTTTAGAAAGGAAGAAGGAAAACCAAATTTGCAGCTGCAGAAAAACTTAAAGAATGCTTGTGACTGGAAGAGAGGAATACTGCAAGTGTGTTCCACCAATCAGCATTTTTCAGCTCAGCTTGGCCCCCCCAAGATATCTGAAATGAACCCCAATAGGAAAGAAGGTTTGGCGTTTAAGGAAAGTCTTTCTCCAGGTACTTTCTATGGAAAGGGTTAGGGTTAAGGTTAGCTCAGGACCCAGAGTTAGGGTTAGGGTTAGCTCAGGACCCAGGGTTAGGGTTAGCTCAGGACCCAGGGTTAGGGTTAGCTCAGGACCCAGGGTTAGGGTTAGCTCAGGACCCAGGGTTAGGGTTAGCTCAGGACCCAGGGTTAGGGTTAGCTCAGGACCCAGGGTTAGGGTTAGCTCAGGACCCAGGGTTAGGGTTAGGGTTAGCTCAGCAATGAGAAGCTGCAGCTTGTTCATGACAGTCTCCTTCCATGACAGCCTGAGGTGACAGTTGCCATCAGCAGGAGGGTCCCCCCACATGAGCCTGGTCCTGCTCAAGGTTTCTTCCTGTTAAAGGGGTTTTTCCTGCCACTGTTGCTTGTTGGGGGTCAGGCCCTGGGATTCTGGAAAGCGCCTTGAAACAAGTCTGATTGTAACAGACGCTGTATAAATAAAGATTGGCTGATGATTGATTGAGTCGCCATCGTTGGGAGGTTCAACACTTCCGCTAACACTGTTGCTGTCTTGAGTTGTAAAACATGAGGGAAGAACTTGCAGCATCTGTAAATGCAAAACTCCACCAAGAACACAGTGAACATCCTGAATGCAACAGCATTCAACTTTCAATCCTTATGGAATGGGGGCAGGGACTAGTTTGAGCTAATCTCTACGTACACTACCAGAGCCGTTCATTCATCGATGAGACAATCGCATAGCAAAGCCTCAGAAATCACGTAATGCCATCAATGTCAAGGTGAACTGAGCAGGAGTCACACCCTCTTCTGTGTGTGTGTGTGTGTGTGTGTGTGTGTGTGTGTGTGTGTGTGTGTGTGTGTGTGTGCGCGCGCCTGTGTGTTTCTCGTGGGATGTGTTTGCTCACACGTGATTGGCTGGTACTCCTAACAGATGTGAGGGGAGGGTGGGGTCACCTCTTTATGCAGAAGGTTAGGAGGTAAAGGTCACGTGTCTGTGTGTGTCTGTGTGTGTGTCTGTGTGTGTGCGTGTGTGTGTGTTAAAGGGGGTTTCCTGGGCTGACACAGCACAAATGAAGCCTCAGCCCGAAATTTTGTTTGACAATGAAAGGTTCTCATACCCTCTAACCAAACGCACTCTTGGGTTTAGCTTTAAAAGCTAACATTTGAACTGCTAACATGTTGTCATGATATCATTCTGCTGGAACAATGTGCTGATCTTCTTTAACAAAACAAATGAGAATCAAATGTATTTAGAGCCCAAACCCACAAACGTTCTTTGCTTTACAATCTGCACAGTTTTGAGAGCCTCTGTTTACAGCCGACCGTTTCCCGGCAGAAGACCGGATCAATAATCTAGCAGATAGCCGAGTTTTGGAGACGGACACCCTGGTGGTGTCTCGATCAATACATCCATCCATATGCAGATGGAGGAGAAGGGTGGCCACCCACACCCACTCTAATCACAAGGTTTGCATAAAAGTGCATAAAAATCCAGGCGGGAGGACAGGAAGTGACGATACCTTGATCAAGGCGGTGCTCATGTGTGACCATGAATATTTTAAAGGGTACCTCATTAAATAAACAGGCTGACATCACTGCCACGCTCACCCATCATCAATAATGTACCACCTGACACAGCGGCGTTCGCTTCATCGCAGCATTTCACATCCAGAAGAACCACAACTCCTGGAAAGACCTCACAGCAAAACAATGCACCATGACAGAAACTTTGGGTAGGATCATCCCAACCCTGACCCTAACCCTAACTTTGGGTAGGATCATCCTAACCCTAACCCTAACTTTGGGTAGGATCATCCTAACCCTAACCCTAACTTTGGGTAGGATCATCCCAACCCTGACCCTAACCCTAACTTTGGGTAGGATCACCCTGACCCTGACCCTAACCCTAACCCTAACTTTGGGTAGGATCACCCTGACCCTGACCCTAACCCTAACTTTGGGTAGGATCACCCTGACCCTGACCCTAACCCTAACCCTAACTTTGGGTAGGATCACCCTGACCCTGACCCTAACCCTAACTTTGGGTAGGATCACCCTGACCCTGACCCTAACCCTAACTTTGGGTAGGATCATCCTAACCCTGACCCTAACCCTAACTTTGGGTAGGATCATCCTAACCCTGACCCTAACCCTAACTTTGGGTAGGATCACCCTGACCCTGACCCTAACCCTAACTTTGGGTAGGATCATCCTAACCCTGACCCTAACCCTAACTTTGGGTAGGATCATCCTAACCCTAACCCTAACTTTGGGTAGGATCATCCCAACCCTGACCCTAACCCTAACTTTGGGTAGGATCACCCTGACCCTGACCCTAACCCTAACTTTGGGTAGGATCACCCTGACCCTGACCCTAACCCTAACTTTGGGTAGGATCATCCTAACCCTGACCCTAACCCTAACTTTGGGTAGGATCACCCTGACCCTGACCCTGACCCTAACCCTAACTTTGGGTAGGATCACCCTGACCCTGACCCTAACCCTAACCCTAACTTTGGGTAGGATCATCCTAACCCTGACCCTAACCCTAACTTTGGGTAGGATCATCCTGACCCTGACCCTAAGAAGAACCAGGAGATTGGTCAAAACCAGAGATGGGCTCCACAAAAGGTTAGATCACGCAGCTTTGCTAAAAGCCTGCTAACATTATGGATTGTTATTTGAAGTCTGGAATCTGATCCAGGCTCTTGCCAAAACGAATGTCTAATTTAATAGCTGATTAATTTATCAATTATTAAAACGATTAGTCAACTAATCGGATTATGAAGTTTGCAGTTACTCGGTGTCAGCTTTCAAATTCATCTTGAGGTTGGTTAAACATGCACTAGCCAACAATAAAGACATTAAGATGAAATTATTATTTTTTTAAATCATTCTTGGTAAAATGTTGCTTATTTTAGCATTACTTTAAATTGTTTTAGCTTTTCTCTCACTTTTTGTGTCATTTCTAAAAATCTATTTTACTTTTATGTAGTTACTATTGTCTATCGTAATCTTGCATTTTCTAGGACCGTATGCATTTGGTTTGGAAAAGATTCTGCTCAGATAAAATTACTCTCTACAATCCTGCACAGTAGACAGAATTGAGCTAATGGCTAAAATGCTAAGACTCCTAGCTAATACTCGACAGGGTTGAGTTTGAAATGTTTGCACATTTCTGACACACAAGTTGGAAATTGCTCATGTTAACTTTTTGTTTTGTGTTAAAAATTGATGGTCCCCGACTCTGATGCAGCCTGAAGCCACCAGGTCAGGAATCTCAGGTGGGATCACAAAGTCACTTCGTTATCAACAGCAACAAGATCAGTTCCAACATCTTTGTTCATCAATCGGGAAATTCCAACAGCTGCTACAGCGTGGACCCTGTCCTCTGTCCTCTGGATCCTGGACCATGTCCTCTGTACCCTGTCCTCTGGACCCTGTCCCCTCTCCTCTGGACCGCTCTGGACCCTTTCCTCTGAACTCTGGACCCTGTCCCCTCTCCTCTGGACCCTTTCCTCTGAACTCTGGACCCTTTCCTCTGGACCCTGTCCCCTCTCCTCTGGACCCTGTCCCCTGGACCCTGCCCCCTGTCCTCTGGACCCTGTCCCCTCTCCTCTGGACCCTTTCCTCTGAACCCTGGACCCTGTCCCCTCTCCTCTGGACCGCTCTGGACCCTTTCCTCTGAACTCTGGACCCTGTCCCCTCTCCTCTGGACCCTTTCCTCTGGACTCTGGACCCTGTCCCGTCAGTAGTAGCTCAGTCTGTTGGGGACTGGGCTGAGGCATGGAGGGTTCTTGGTTCAAGCCCTGGTGCTGATAAAACATGGAAGCTGTTCTGGTAGTACAGGGAGGTGCCAGAATACCTTCAGAGCTCTACCGAGGTACCCTTGAGCAACCCCCATACTCACAGAGGGCCCTGCATTGAGCTGGCCACTCACCTCGGAGTGGACCCTGCCTTCGCCCATATGCGAGAAGAGAACTAAAGGAAACATCTGAGTTGATCATTTTCAACGGCTGCCACAGCTTTCTCAGGTAATTGAAGCAACAAAAGAGCGTGAAGGTGCAAAGAGCTGCAGAAATATTCTGCCAGCAGCCACTGTTAGGTTAGCATGCGGCGTCCTGCATCAGAAACAGGACATGGGCTCATATTCCCTCAGGGAGGTCACTTCCTCTGAGCTCCCCCTGAAACAAGCAGGCCCTTCAGCTGGAAGCAGCATATCCTGATCAGGGAGCGGGGGGAGGTGCTCCACACCTTTTTAGACTTTGTTTTTCTTGACCGATATTTCCCTTCCAGGGTCATGGGGAGGGTGCTGGAGCCGATCCGGACTGCACGTGGGTGAAGGCAGGAAACCGCAGCTTTCACAGCCGACTCCTGCAGCAAGAACTCTCCATCCACGACACCCAAACAACCAGAACATGTCAGATGTTCACTGGCGTGATACATGAGAAGCCTTTTTACTCACAGACTCACTCTGGATGAACGATCTGGGAGGAGAGGGTTAGGGTTAGGGTCAGTTAGCAATGTGGCAGCACCACGTCCAGAGTCTGTCAGACCACCACTGACACTTCTCCAGCCTCCTCATTGATATTCAGCCAGCTGCCTGTTTCCTCCAGCGAGCGACAGACAGACTAACTGAAAAGTGCTGACAAACTAGTGTTCCTGAGCTCCAGCGTCTCCTCATTAGCGCTTCTTAAACAGGCCCCTTGAGTGGGCCCAAAGGAGGAGAAGATGAAAAGGAGAGACAGATAAGCCTCGGGATGAACACTGGTGCCCTGCTGGTACTTTGAAAAACAGGAGAGGCCCTGAAAAATGAAGGGTCCTCAAAGTGTTCCTATTTAATCCAGAACAATAATGTGTACCAGAAGTGTGCCTTCAGAACAGCTTCAGAACCGCCGAGGGTCCATCAGAGGAGACCAACCCTTCTGGAGGACATGGGTGCCCTTTGTTGTATGTTCCCACCACCATTCTGAACCTGCTTCATCAACTCCATTCATGTGGAACAGTTCATGCAAATGGCTGCACTGCCCCCCACCCACTGTTGGTGAGGTGTGTGTGTGTGTGTGTGTTGGGGGGGGGGGGGGGGGGTGAAGAGGAACAGGAGGAGAAACTCACCCTGGATGCAGCTCTTCTCTTGTACTTGTTGGTAAAGTCGAACCTTTCCTTGATCTCTTCAAGGACCTGCTCCAGGCGAGCTTTCTCCTCTTCCCCAGTGTGATCCTGACCCAGGAGCAGGTACGCCCTCCAGTTGGCCGAGTCGAAGCCCCAGTGACAAGTCCGGTTCTCTTGCGCCTTGTGGCTGTGCACCACGAACTTGTCCGTCGGGTACATGAGTCTACAGTCCAGGCACTGGACGCACGCCGCGTCGGGGCTGGTGTAGAGCTCTGGAACGAACAAGCCTTTGCACTTTCCGAAGCACTCGTGGTAGACCCTGAAGCTCCTGTCGGTGCGCTCCAGCTCCAGATCTCCTGCGCTCAGCTCCTTCTTACAGCGTGGGGGGTATGCGCCTCCATAGATCAGGGCGTTGCAGAGCCGTTCGGCGTCCGTCCTGGTGATGAGGCCACATGATGGCGCAGAGAACGGCAGGATCCCCATGACTTTGAGGATCTCCAGCTGATCCGCCGTGCACCGGGAGCAGTAGATGTGCAGCTCATCGCACACCGAGTTGATCTGCTGGAGGGAGAAGTCCCGCAGAACCGTGTTGAGGATCTGCGGCAGACACAGCCGCTTCTCCCCGCCGACCACGAAGCAGGAGATGGTCTCGCCTTCCAGCACAGTCTCGCAGCGCTCCGTGGAGCGGTCGGACGGGATGAGGAGCGGGCCCGCCATCACCGGCGGCGGCAGGCGGAGGACCGGCTCGGGCTCCTTGGCGTCCTTCTTAAAGAGGAGCTCATGCTGCCACCGCGCAGAGAACGCGGCCGGTCCGCCCAGAGAATTCATGGAGCTGAGGTGGAACTGCTTCAGAGTTTGTTGCAGTCCCGGATGAGGCTGGAAGCTCTGCCGACTTACAGTCTCCATGTTTTTCCTGCAACTTTACGAGCGTAAATCCCCCCAGTCGGTGTATCGGTGCCCCCCCGGAGCCGGTAGATCCACTGAGTCCCACGGTTGTTCTGACGGACCACGCGCGTCATCAAAGATACAGTTAATAAGTCCAGTTTGCACTTTTTTAGTCCAGTTAGCGCGGACACAACCGCGGCAACGCGCTCCCTGAAGCGGCGCGCACGTTCGACATGTCTGAAGAAAGACGCTCTCTGAATGTCCCGAACCGAAAAAAGTTCCGAACCGAAAATGTCGAGGAGAAAGTGAAAGAACTACGGAACCGCGACTCGACCCCGAAGCCAGATTCCAGCTTTTTTTGTCCTCCGCGGAGCAGCGCAGAACCCGCAGCGTGTGCGCCCCCGCAGCTCCGCCAGCAGTCTGACTCTCTCAGCCGCTGGTACGCGCTCGAGTGCGCGCACCCCTCCCTGTGTGTGTGTCTGTCTCAGTCATTGAATCCGAGCCAGGAATGTGAGTGATTCTGCAGGCTCTTCCAGGAACCCCCCCGACGCCTATGGAAGGAAGGGGGAGGAGAGGAGAGGAGTGCTGCGTTCAGGACCGGGCGGAAAACACCTCCGGGCCGGCACTTGTTGAGAAAGAGCGACTGTTGGCCGCGGCGCTGTGACTCACTCACGCGGTATTTGATGGCAAATTGCTCTTTTTTAAAAAATAAATAAAATTGTTCTCTGTCGATAGTCTGGAACGTTAGTGGCTGCACAGGACGACCATCAAGAACTTGATGAGTGACAGCTCAAGTAAGCTACAGTCGAGGAGGAATGTTCTGTTGAGTAGTGGCGTGAATTACAGCCACCGGCGCATCTGCAGCATGGAAATATCACTGGATGATTCCCGTTTCCCACCGTTCCTGTGGTTCCTGAACGCATCAGAGGCCTGGTCTGTGTTTGGATGCGGAGGAGAACATGATGCTTTTGGCTGCTGTTTGTGAGAGTATTTAAATTTGAAAAGCACACATAAATGGTCACACTTGACACCGGTTTGTGTATTTCCATCAGCCTGAATCTGCAATAGTTTGTTCGTGCAGGATGTTCACAGACAAAGTTTCTGGGTAATGCAGCGGGTAATGTTGCTAGAAATCATATTTACCAAGTAAATTATGTTACATTAAATGTTTTTCAGCCCCAACATTGTTGGACTTTGCAAATAAACTAAACAAATATTTTAGACCTTTAAATCCCCGGCAGCGTCTCACTGATGAACACTACTTTAGCGCCCCCTAGGTGATCCGGAGCATAACTGCAACGCTCCAAAGAACATTCCCTCGCACAGATATCCCAGGTTTATGTCGAATCACCTGGACAGGTGACATATGTCATACACGGGAATGATGAGCAGCAGCTTCTCTCATGATACACGTGTTCGGACTGAACGTTATTAAGATTAAGATTAAGATTAAGATGAACTTTATTCATCCCCGTGGGGAAATTGAATTATCTACTGCTAGTGAAGATCTCAGAAGATGTTGGGATATTTGAATATGACAGCAACTTCTGGCGAGAGCCCCAGAACCACTCCTCGGTCACTATCCACATATATGGAATGAGAATAAAAGCAACTCCTTTCAGTGCAGACATGTTCATAAAATACTACAACATAAAAAATAGGGCAAAAGGCAGCGGGTTAGGTGCACAGTTCCCGGCACTATATACATGATGTTATGTCCAGTGTAGGTTATTGCACCAGAGGCCAAGTCCGTGTATGTGTGCACATGATTAAAGGATATCGCACAGTATTATTAAGAAAATGAATTATTTCACAGCATATGGGTAAAACAAATTCCAGGTTTGGAAGCCTGGGCTCTGACGACAGTGCATGTGCGAGGTCAGAGAGGTCATGGCTTTTCTGGAGTCTGTTCGTCTGTGTCTGTGATAGCAACCAGTTCAAAGGTCAACCAGTTCAAAGTGGCCTGTATCAATGTTCACGTGTGATATGCACAAACATCATCAATGGATCTATCACCAGCACAGTTTTAGGATCTCATGGAATAAAGTCCTGGTGGTACCAATTTTTTTGCCTCCCTAGCAAAGTCTATGCCAGAGTACTGGAGAGGAGGATTCAGCCAGTCGTCGAACCCCAGGTTGAGGAGGAACACTGTGGTTAGGGTTGTGGTTTTCGTCCTGGCCGTGGAACACTGGACCAACTCTATCGCCTCTGCAGGGTACTTGAGGCCCTCTGTTAATGGTCGTCTGATCTCTGTACCATCGGAGCAGGACCATCAATACATGAGCCTGGTCCTGCTCCAGGTTTCTTCCTTTTAAAGGGGAGTTTTTCCTGCCACTGTTGCATGTTGGGGGTCAGGCCCTGGGATTCTGGAAAGGGCCTAGAAACTGTGATTGTAACAGATGATTATATAAATAAAGATTGATTGAT
>NC_042304.1:17942393-17985926 GCF_901000725.2 Takifugu rubripes
CGTCGCAACCCGCGGCTCTGGAGCCACATGCGGCTCTTTAGCGCCGCCCTAGCGGCTCCCAGGAGCTTTTTCAAAAAATATGAAAATGGAAAAAGATGGTGTGGATATATTTTTTGTTTTAATATAATTTATGTAGGATGAAAAATAGGACAAACTTTCTTAAAGTTTTCCAATGCTGTAAAAATGTGTATAATAAATATTTAATTTCAACGTCTCATTATAACGGAACCATCGTACAGCCGAGCGGTCACGTGGTGCGTCATTCTCTCCAGGATGCTGCAGGGAACATAAATATTTAATCATTAATGCTCATTATGTATACAGCTAATATAGACACTTACAGCATGTGTTGCCTTTATAATAAGGCTTATATAAGGCTTTTTATTTTTTGCCCAGGACTGTAGATTTTACCGTATAAGTTTAAATGATCGTTATTCTGTTCACATTTGTGCGTTAAAGGTGAAACTCTTTGATTGGCTAGAAGAGAAACACGTGACCGTTTCAAACCAGGAAGTGGCGCGACTTGATTCTACGGTGAAAACAAGCAGAGAAAATGTGTGACATTCATTTCAAATCTAAATTGAAAAGACGGAAGACGTTTGTGGAAAATCAGCAAGGAACTCTGTCACCGAGAGAAGCTCCGAACAGGAATCCCACATGGCAGGAGAGCCCGGCGATACCGGAGAGCCGAGCCTGGGGGGGTCCGCAGGCTGGGACGGGGGAGTCCAAGGCGGGTACAGGTCCTTACAGGTCCCCGAGGGATGCACAGGCTGCCCTGACCTGGATACACCAGGCGGAACCAGGGCTGGGACTTCCATTAACTTCACTGTCTTAACTTCTGTCTTTTGGAAAAGCAGGAATCCGGATCCGCATCAGCCGTTTCCGGCTCCCTTTTCCAGAACCCCGAGGTCGGGACCAAACCTCCAGATTGCGGAAACACGTTTGGCGACTTGTTACCGGACGGAAACGGGGTTCCTAAAAAAAGCCCTCTGGGTGGGTATTTTCTCCTTTTAAAATTCTGTTGGCTTGTTTGTGAAATAGATCTTTGGTTGGAAACCTCAGAATGAGGAGTGAGTCCTGAGCCATGACCCCATGACCAGGGTCTCGTTGAACCCGGTGACCTGACTGTGTAACCTTGTGATGGTGGAACACAGAACCTGCTGTGGAGATACTCTGGGCTCTGACCCTGAAGGCTTTTCTCACCAAACCAGAGAACCAGCACCGATACCAAGTTCCAGAACTGCCACAGTCTCCCACAGAGGTGAGTTAGCATCGTTAAATAGTTCTGTCCCGTTACCTGATCTGCATCGTCTGGACCTTCATGGCTTGGCATTGATAACCCAACCATAAAAAGCAGTGAGCTCGTTTCTGACGGTGTCGTTCCCTACCAAACATTTTTATGAACTTTTGTTTGGTACATCAGGGTCTCACATCGGCGACTGTGGTCAACCAGGACCACCGTGATAACACTCAAGACGTCCCTCCCTTTCCAAAGTCGTCTTCCAGTCCAGCACAGACCGACCCTCCAGCAGAAGCAGCGGTCACCAGTCAGAACATCAAGACTGTTTCCAGTCACGACCACAAACCAGCACTTCCATCTTCATCTTCATCTTCATCTTCAGCAGCGTCAAACAGCAGGGTGGAGCAGACGAGTGTCTGTGGACCGGAACCAGCAGCAGTTCTGCAGAGATGTCCCATGTGTTGCCTGTTGTTTCCTTCTGGGTTAGAAACGTTTTAGTCATTTCAGTTCAACCCACTGAAAAGCCTCACTGATCCTGTCCTGCTTCTACAGGTTCTCCCAGATGGATCTTGACACCCACCTGGCCCTCTGTCTGTCTGAGGTCAGGACAGACATGACCTGGTGAGCATCAGGTCAGTCACGCAACAGGGAGGAACCTGCCTGAGAACATTGTTCAGGCAGACACCACAGAGGAAGGAGGACGAGGAGGAGCTCCTGAGACCTGCAGCACAACAGAGCAGCTGAACCACAATGACTTTCAGAAAGCGTATTTGTCTCATGTTTCTGGATGATGGTACGGCCCGAACCCCCTCCAGTGGTGGACCCCCTCCGGTGGTGGACCCCCTCTAGTGGTGAACCCCCTCCAGTGGTGGACCCCCTCCGGTGGTGGACCCCCTCTAGTGGTGGACCCCCTCCAGTGGTGGACCCCCTCCGGTGGTGGACCCCCTCTAGTGGTGGACCCCCTCCAGTAATGGACCCCCTCTAGTGGTGGACCCCCTCCGGTGGTGGACCCCTCCAGTAATGGACCCCCTCCGGTGGTGGACCCCCTCCAGTGGTGGACCCCCTCCGGTGGTGGACCCCCTCTAGTGGTGGACCCCCTCTAGTGGTGGACCCCCTCCAGTAATGGACCCCCTCTAGTGGTGGACCCCCTCCGGTGGTGGACCCCTCCAGTAATGGACCCCCTCCGGTGGTGGACCCCCTCCGGTGGTGTTGGTGTTCTTCAGGGTGCAGGTGACCTCAAACATCCAGACTCTCTCATGTGTGGTCACGGTGCTGCAAATGTATCTGAAACTGTTGCCATGGTAACACGAGGGATTCTGCACTTTATATTCAGAACATTAAAGGTTCTCTTCTGCTGCTCATGGGTCAGTGGGAACGTTAGAGAACTAACCCGTCTCTGTCTGACTGGTTTCGCCTCCCCTCCTCTCTCCTTCCCTCCTCTCTCCTTCCCTCCTCTCTCCTTCCCTCCTCCACTAAAGTGTGTATTCACACACACACACACACACCTCTCTGACTCTGAAGGGCCACAGAAACTGTTTTTAATCAAATGAAGACATTTACAAAGATGCAACCAAACAAAATGAGTCTGCATCATAAAGATCAGTGGTGTCATTGAAGGATCCAGTGGATCAGGATCAGCTCTGAGCAGATCTGGTCTTGGACTTTGGGAGCCCGTCGCCTCCTTATTGCAGATGTTGCTGGTTCGCTGTGTGTAGGTGCAGGAACGTTGCCAGAACATCTGAGTTCAGAGCTGAACCGTTAGTGAGCTGCTGTCTTACTTTAAAGCAAATACCAGAAGACTGAGCCTAGATTCCAGTTTTGAACATTCAATAAATCCTCCCAATGTGAAGAAGAAACTGTTGTGTCCCAAAATAAGGTCTTCATGTCCATCCTGTCCTTGGGTGAGGCGAGCAGAAAGAGTCCCTGTGGTCTCGTGTGAAGAAACGAATGATGAAAAGCTAAAGTGAAGACTAGAATGTTCTTTTCAGTGGATAAACCTCCACGTGGGCCCATCTCGTCTACATCCAGTGGACCAAAGAAGCTGAGACAGCATCTGTGCTGCAATTGGAGGCTCAACCCTGAAGCTACCGGTGATCAGTGGGTCATGTGATCAGTGGGTCATGTGATCAGTATCAGCTTCAGTGATGGCAGCAGGGGTGCGAAGAACCTGAGCTCACCAGCAAGCATGGACGGAGCACCCCCCCAGTACTCTCTACCCACCCCCCCGACGGACGGAGCAACCCACCTAACTGCGCGACCCCCCGACGGACGGAGTCACCCCCCCGTATCTGCGCGACCGGACCCCCCCCGACGGACTGATCACCCCCCAGTACTCTGCGCGACCCCCCCCGACGGACGGAGCACCCCCCAGTACTGCGCGACCCCCCCGACGGACGGAGCACCCCCCAGTACTGCGCGACCCCCCCCGACGGACGGAGCACCCCCCAGTACTGCGCGACCCCCCCGACGGACGGAGCACCCCCCAGTACGCTGATTACTCTCCATGAAAGATTTGGATCCACACACGTGGCTGGAAACCAGTTACAGAAAAGTGCTGTCAGAGATAAACCCATTCAACCTTTGAGGCACTTCTTTAAAACCTTTCAGTTACTCCCCCAGTTACCCCCCCCCCCCCCCCCCCCCAAGAACCCCCCCCAATATTCAGGATTCTTTATGCAGTATTTTCAGATGAAAAAGCCTCTTTCTTCCATGGAACGGTGGCATTGAGCGTTCCTCTCATACGGTCACATTCTTGTTCCACAGTAGAAGAAAAATAGAAAAAGTGCAGGTCAGACGTCCGTTGACCAGGATGAGACGGGAACAGGCACAGAAACCAACGGCTCCCTGCTCAGGTCCAGCAGACACGTGGAAGACGGGACTCTGAGCCCAACGTTCTGGTTCCTCCTGCACACCAGAGCAGTTCCATCAACCCCCATCTGACCCCCCAGGAAGGAGACGCCCCCGTCTTGTGATTGGCCGCTCCTGAGGGCCTGTTGACCCCGTCGACCTTGGTCCTCTTCCCTCAGATGCAGACGGTTACGCCGACTCATCAGCGGACAGCAGCAGAGGGTTGATGTACTCAAACCCCTCAAACTCTGATTGGTCGATTCTTTTGATCACATCGCTGAGGAAACGAGAAGAACAGAGGAAGAAACAAGTTTTAAACGAGAAACCAATCAGAAGTTTTAACGAGAAACCAATCAGATCATTTCTGCAGAGTTCAGACCAGAACTTTCAAAAGGGGAAAGTTGAGAATGGAGATTCATGCTACACAATCAGGAAGTAGGTGGAACGTGACATTACTGTACCTCCCCTCCCCCCATCTCCTCCCCTCCTCTCCTCCCCTCCCCTCCTCCCCTATCGTCCTCCCCTATCCCCCTCTCCCCTCCTATCCTCCTCCCCTCCCCTCCCCTCTCCTCCTCCCCTCCCCTCTCCCCTCCTATCCTCTCCCCTCCTCTCCTCCCCTATCCTCCTCCCCTATCCTCCTTCCCTATCCTCCCCTCTCCTCCTCCCCTCCTATCCTCCCCTCCCCATCCTCCTCCCCTATCCTCTTCTCCCCTCCTCTCCTCCCCTCCTCTCCCCTCCTCTCCTCCCCTATCCCCCTCTCCTCTCCTCCCCTATCGTCCTCCCCTATCCCCCTCTCCCCTCCTCTCCTCCCCTATCCTCCTTCCCTATCCTCCCCTCTTCCCTCTCCTCCTCCCCTCCTATCCTCTCCTATCCTCCCCTCTCCTCCTCCCCTCCTATCCTCTCCCCTCCCCTCCTCCCATATACCCCCTCTCCTCCTCCCCTATCCCCCTCTCCCCTATCCTCCTCCCCTATCCTCCTCCCCTCCTATCCTCTCCCCTCCTCTCCTCTCGTCTACTCCCCTCTCCCCTCCCCTATCCCCCTCTCCTCCCCTCCTCTCCTCCTCCCCTATCCCCCTCTCCCTTCCTTTCCTTCCCTATCCTACTCCCCTCCTCTCCTCCTCCCCTATCCCCCTCTCCCCTCCTCTCCTCTACTCCCCTATCCTCCTCCCCTCTCCCCCTCTCCCCTCCTCTCCTCTCCTATCCTCTTCTCCCTATCCCCTCCTCTCCCCTCCTCTCCTCTCCTCCTCCCCTATCCCCCTCTCCCTTCCTTTCCTTCCCTATCCTCCTCCCCTCCTCTCCTCCTCCCCTATCCCCCTCTCCCCTCCTCTACTCCCCTATCCTCCTCCCCTCCCCTCCCCTCCTCTCCCCTCCTCTCCTCTCCCCTCCTCTCCTCCCCTATCCCCCTCTCCTCTCCTCCCCTATCGTCCTCCCCTATCCCCCTCTCCCCTCCTCTCCTCCCCTATCCTCCTTCCCTATCCTCCCCTCTTCCCTCTCCCTCCCCTCCCCTCCTATCCTCCCCTCTCCCCCTCCCCTCCTATCCTCTCCCCTCCCCTCCTCCCATATACCCCCTCTCCTCCTCCCCTATCCCCCTCTCCCCTATCCCTCCTCCCCTATCCTCCCCTCCTCTCCTCCTCCCCTCCTATCCTCTCCCCTCCTCTCCTCTCGTCTACTCCCCTCTCCCCTCCCCTCCTCCCCTCCTCCCCTATCCCCCTCTCCCTTCCTCTCCTCTACTCCCCTATCCTCCTCCCCTATCCCCCTCTCCCCTCCTTTCCTTTCCTTCCCTATCCTACTCCCCTCCTCCCTACTCCCCCCTCCCTATCCCCCTCTCCCCTCCTCTCCTCTACTCCCCTGTCCTCCTCCCCTATCCCCCTCTCCCCTCCTCTCCTCTACTCCCCTATCCTCCTCTCCCCTCCTTTCCTTTCCTTCCCTATCCTACTCTCCTCTCCTCCTCCCCTATCCTCCTCCCCTATCCTACTCCCCTCCTCTCCTCCCCTCCTCTCCTCCTCCCCTATCCTCCTCCCCTATCCCCCTCTCCCCTCCTTTCCTTCCCTATCCTCCCCTCCTCCTCCCCTATCCTCCTCCCCTATCCCCCTCTCCCCTCCTCTCCTCCCCTATCCTCCTCCCCATCCTCCTCTCCCCTCCTTTCCTTTCCTTCCCTATCCTACTCTCCTCTCCTCCTCCCCTATCCTCCTCCCCTATCCCCCTCTCCCCTCCTTTCCTTCCCTATCCTACTCTCCTCTCCTCCTCCCCTATCCCCCTCTCCCCTCCTTTCCTTCCCTGTCCTACTCTCCTCTCCTCCTCCCCTATCCTCCTCCCCTATCCCCCTCTCCCCTCCTTTCCTTCCCTATCCTACTCCCCTCCCCTCCTCTCCTCCTCCCCTATCCCCCTCTCCCCTCCTTTCCTTCCCTATCCTACTCCCCTCTCCTCCCCTCCTCTCCTCCTCCCCATCCTCCTCCCCTATCCCCCTCTCCCCTCCTCTCCTCTCCTCTACTCCCCTATCCTCCTCCCCTATCCTCCTCTCCCCTCCTTTCCATTCCTTCCCTATCCTACTCTCCTCTCCTCCTCCCCATCCTCCTCCCCTATCCTCCTCTCCCCTCCTTTCCTTTCCTTCTCTCCTCCTCCCCTATCCTCCTCCCCTATCCCCCTCCCTTCCCTATCCTACTCCTCTCCTCTCCTCCTCCCCTCTCCTCCTCCCCATCCTCCTCCCCTATCCCCCTCTCCCCTCCTCTCCTCTCCTCTACTCCCCTATCCTCCTCCCCTATCCTCCTCTCCCCTCCTTTCCTTTCCTTCCCTCTCCTCCTCCCCTCTCCTCCTCCCCATCCTCCTCCCCTATCCCCCTCTCCCCTCCTCTCCTCTCCTCTACTCCCCTATCCTCCTCCCCTATCCTCCTCTCCCCTCCTTTCCTTTCCTTCCCTATCCTACTCTCCTCTCCTCCTCCCCTATCCTCCTCCCCTATCCCCCTCCCTTCCCTATCCTACTCCCCTCCTCTCCTCCTCCCCTCTCCTCCTCCCCTGAGGTCATACTCACTCATCATCCGGCGTTAGCTGCACAGGCTCGTTAGTAAACTGTGTATCAAAGTTTTCCAGACCATAATCATCGAGGATTTGAGGCTTAAAGGGCGGCGTCACCTCCTTCTTGTCAAGCTTTAAAACAAAACAGAAAACTAATTACAAAAATGTTTTATTGAACACACACAGAAGAAAATGATCTGTTGTGATTGACAACAACAATAATCATTATTACACTAATGATCATAATTCTATCAATAATCTTTCTGATTGTATTTTTATGATTCAGTAAGTTTCATTCTAAAAGTTACCAGTTGACTAAAATGACTAAAAGTGACGCCATCATCATGTTCCTGGTTAAGGTTAAGGTTAGGGTTAGTTAGGGTTAGGGTTCCTGGTTTCTAAAGTGACTCAGGTTGCTGCTTCAGCGCTTCTGCATCTTTGGTCAGTGGGATAAGTATCTGACCCTCACCCATATGACCCTGTTAAAGGGGAGTAACCCTAACTCTGACCCTAACCCATATGAGCCTGTTAAAGGGGAGTAACCCTAACTCTGACCCTCACCCATATGAGCCTGTTAAAGGGGAGTAACCCTAACTCTGACCCTCACCCATATGAGCCTATTAAAGGGGAGTAACCCTAACTCTGACCCTCACCCATATGACCCTGTTAAAGGGGAGTAACCCTAACTCTGACCCTCACCCATATGAGCCTGTTAAAGGGGAGTAACCCTAACTCTAACCCTCACCCATATGAGCCTGTTAAAGGGGAGTAACCCTAACTCTGACCCTCACCCATATGACCCTGTTAAAGGGGAGTAACCCTAACTCTGACCCTCACCCATATGAGCCTATTAAAGGGGAGTAACCCTAACTCTGACCCTCACCCATATGAGCCTGTTAAAGGGGAGTAACCCTAACTCTGACCCTCACCCATATGAGCCTGTTAAAGGGGAGTAACCCTAACTCTGACCCTCACCCATATGAGCCTGTTAAAGGGGAGTAACCCTAACTCTGACCCTCACCCATATGAGCCTGTTAAAGGGGAGTAACCCTAACTCTGACCCTCACCCATATGAGCCTATTAAAGGGGAGTAACCCTAACTCTGACCCTCACCCATATGAGCCTGTTAAAGGGGAGTAACCCTAACTCTGACCCTCACCCATATGAGCCTGTTAAACTGTTAACTCTAACACTTAAGGCAATTTTGAGTCTAACAGATGCTGATCAATAGAGGTGATTTGATTTGATTTGACAGCAGATTCAAAAGTCTTCTGCTCACCTAACTGCTGCATTTCTCAGCAATTTCTTGACAAGCCAATAAATGACTGATTAGTCTTACCAACGGCAACATTCTTGCCTTTGAAACCTTTTTGTGGAAAAACGAGGATGGTTGCACTAAAATCTGTTCACTCAGTCACCAGTCAGTTAGCTGGAGGTCAGACACGTTGACCTGGGTCAGGGTTAGGGTTAGCCTGGCCCTTGACCACATCGACCTGTTAACGCTGGATTTCACCACTCTTCATATTTGTGTCACTGTCTCTTCTTCTGATGTTTTGTTGGCAGTTTTGTTCTCCTGCTGTGGTAAAGGCAGCTGAAGACTAGAAACACATGAGAACCTTGTCCAAATGCCCCGGGGCCATAGAGGGACGAGTGTCCGAGAATGTTCATCCTAATTCTTGGATGTCTAGCCGAGAGTCAACTAGACCATTGAACGGAACTGGAGGATGTGACTCATCTTAGAGGCTTTTCCAGCTCTGACCAGTTTGGTAGGAATTGGGACTATTTATGTCCCCACTGGGTCAAAGGACTGAATGTCCTAAAGCACCCTCATCCCCTCTGCTCCATCACCTCTTCAGTTCCTCCTCCAGATGACAGTTCTGTGCTGGTGGGTGAACGATTCCTCTGAAGAGACAACATCTCACACGAAGTGTCTACCGAATGTTAACACTTGCTAACTACCTGAAGCTAACAACTTTAGCAGATCAACATACCCAAATTAACCAAGTGAAAACAAAAACAAGTTCCACTTCATCTGTCTTTTACCAGGAGACAAACCTCCCAACCAGGAGACAATCTTCTGTGGGAACTGAATTATTCCAACACACAGCGGATCAGATGGACATTCCCTGACATTCCCAGATCCTCACCTGATCCCAGTCAATGCTGCGGAAAAATGTGTGAGACTTGATGTCTGTGAAACCCATCTGGGCCTGACAGCCCAGCCGGTCCTTTGGATCCTGGAGGAGGACAAAACGACTGGTTATACTGGGACAGGGGGGGTAAATGACTGGTTATACTGGGGTAGAGGGGGTAAATGACTGGTTATACTGGGACAGGGGGGGTAAATGACTGGTTATACTGGGGTAGAGGGGGTAAATGACTGGTTATACTGGGACAGGGGGGGTAAATGACTGGTTATACTGGGTAGAGGGGGTAAATGACTGGTTATACTGGACAGAGGGGGTAAATGACTGGTTATACTGGGGTAGAGGGGGTAAATGACTGGTTATACTGGGACAGGGGGGGTAAATGACTGGTTATACTGGGGTAGAGGGGGTAAACGACTGGTTATACTGGGACGGGGGGTCAGTAACTGGTTATACTGGGACAGAGGGGGTCAAGGACTGGTTCTACTGGGACAGAGGGGGTAAATGAGTGGGTATACTGGGGTAGAGGGGGTAAACGACTGGTTATACTGGGACAGAGGGGGTAAATGAGTGGGTATACTGGGACAGGGGGGTCAGTAACTGGTTATACTGGGACAGAGCGGGTAAATGACTGGTTATACTGGGACAGGGGGGGTCAGTAACTGGTTATACTGGGACAGAGGGGGTAAATGAGTGGTTATACTGGGACAGAGGGTGTAAATGAGTGGGTATACTGGGACAGAGGGGGTAAATGAGTGGGTATACTGGGACAGGGGGGTCAGTAACTGGTTATACTGGGACAGAGGGGGTAAATGAGTGGTTATACTGGGACAGAGGGTGTAAATGAGTGGGTATACTGGGACAGAGGGGGTAAATGAGTGGGTATACTGGGGTAGAGGGGGTAAATGAGTGGGTATACTGGGACAGGGGGGTCAGTAACTGGTTATACTGGGACAGAGGGGGTAAATGAGTGGTTATACTGGGACAGAGGGGGTAAATGAGTGGGTATACTGGGGTAGAGGGGGTAAATGAGTGGGTATACTGGGGTAGAGGGGGTAAATGAGTGGGTATACTGGGGTAGAGGGGGTAAATGAGTGGGTATACTGGGGTAGAGGGGGTAAATGAGTGGGTATACTGGGGTAGAGGGGGTAAATGAGTAGGTATAGTGGCAGCTGAATTGGTGTCATCAAGCTTTGGACTGTGAGTGAACGTGAGGGTTCTGACCTTGTTGAGGAACCCTTTGAGCACACTGGCAGCTTTCACCGAGAGAGATCTGGGAATACGAATGGGCTTCTCTAGAATAACTGTTGGATGGGATCAGAAGAAGGACGGTTCGGTCAGACTGCCAAACTGAGGACACGTGTTGATCATCACCACAGTAGCAGTGACCTTTAACCTCAGCAAATAAAACAGACTTCACTTATCTGAAATCCACACATTGTAATAGACATAATTATTCCACCGACAGTCACAGAGAAGAGAAACAATCAGAAAGCTAACATGCTAACAACAAATGTGTCCGTCCATTTGTCTCTGTCTTGTGTGCTGTGTTCTTTAATGGTCTCAATGGTCTCCACACTCTTGTTGGTCTTGATGCTCCCGATGGTTTTAATGGTCTCAATGGTCTCCACACTCCTGTTGGTCTTGATGCTCCCGATGGTTTTAATGGTCTCAATGGTCTCCACACTCCTGTTGGTCTTGATGCTCCCGATGGTTTTAATGGTCTCAATGGTCTCCACACTCCTGTTGGTCTTGATGCTCCTGATGGTTTTAATGGTCTCAATGGTCTCCACACTCCTGTTGGTCTTGATGCTCCTGATGGTTTTAATGGTCTCAATGGTCTCCACACTCCTGTTGGTCTTGATGCTCCCGATGGTTTTAATGGTCTCAATGGTCTCCACACTCCTGTTGGTCTTGATGCTCCCGATGGTTTTAATGGTCTCAATGGTCTCCACACTCCTGTTGGTCTTGATGCTCCCGATGGTTTTAATGGTCTCAATGGTCTCCACACTCCTGTTGGTCTTGATGCTCCCGATGGCTTTAATGGTCTCAATGGTCTCCACACTCCTGTTGGTTTTGATGCTCCCGATGGCTTCGATACTGCTGTTAGTCTTGATGGTCTCGATGCTCCTCCTGGACTTGATGGAATTCCACTGTATGTTTCTCCCTCAGACCTGAATGGAGATCCAGCTCAGGCAGCAAAAACTGGCCATCCCATTGGCTAACCGAACGCTTTGATAAATGCCTGTTTTCAAGTAGTGGTTCTGTTCTGTCTGTGATTGTGGCTGTCTCCATAGGAACCAAACCAATTTGAGTTCTTTGAACAAATAGAAATATTTGGTAGCATCAAAACGTGCCCACATACATTGGCTCTTACCTTGGAACAGATACTCCTCTGTGTTCATGTCAGGATTGTCAGTGATGATGTCAAATGGAGACCTGCCCGCCATCATCTCGAACATCAACACGCCCAGCGCCCACCAGTCCACACTGAAGCCTGTCAGAACCAAAGCGCCATCATGTGATCTATGGTTTCACTTCTGAACCGAGGCTTCAGAAGGAAGGACCTCACTCACCATAGTCCTCTCCTCTCAGGATCTCTGGTGCAATGTAGTTTGGTGTTCCACAAAAGGTGCTGGTGGTGTCACCTGGTTGAATTCCCTCCTGAGAGAAGACGATGAAGAAGATGTCAAAAGACCTGAGCCTTCAACGGCTGTCTGTCCGTCCACCGGCCTTTAAACGGCACCAAAGGGGGCTTACTTTGCACATTCCATAATCGGTCAGTTTAACGTGTCCTTCATGGTCCAGCAGCACGTTGTCCAGCTTCAGGTCACGGTAGATAATTCCCTTTTCATGCAGGAAGTTCAGAGCAATGCAGATTTCAGCCGCATAAAATCTGAGAAGGAGAAATGTTCAGAGATTACGGACGTGTGTGTGTGTGTGTGTGTGTGTGTGTGTGTGTGTGTGTGTGTGTGTGTGTGTGTGTGTGTGTGTGTGTGTGTGTGTGTGTGTGTGTGTGTGTGCGTGCGTGCGTGCGTGCGTGCGTGCGTGAGTGAGTGAGAGAGAACAGATGTTCTCCACCATGACGGTTGTCCTTAAACTCTGGACGACTCTGTTTGTCCGTAGAGGAGGGACCTCATAGTGGACAAGAACCCACTAAACACGTGTGTACTTCTGTCACGTGCGCTATTGTCCACAAAACCTCCAGTGTTCTCTTTTCTCCTTCAGGTCGGTACTGTTCTTACCTGGCATGTTCTTCAGGAAGCTTCCGCTGTCGTTGCATATGAAACATCAAGTCACCACCTTTGACGTATTCAATGACCAGAAATAACCTGAAGTCCAGAGGGGAGCAGTTAAAACTTTGAGGTTCATTAAAGAGACGGTTCTCTTGAGCTCTCGTAGAAATTCTACATTCCATTCATTTCTTCAGGAACACACCATCCTTACCGACTTTGTGTCTGGAAACAGGAGTGGAGGCCGACCAGGAAAGGGTTGGCAGACGCCTGCTCAAACACGTGTTTCTCCGTCTGAACCCAGTCAATGTCCTGCACAGGAACCAGAGAAGAAGATTCATCCAGGTTCATCAGGACCAGAAACATCAAGGCAGTCAGTCAGACTCTCTTAAACCAACAGCTTTTTCTGAAGGTTCTCATGAGGAGACGTAAGAGCATGTTGGAACGATGGAGGTGAAAAGGTGCCGTTTTTCTCATTTGACGATGCCACATCAAATGTTAGGCCCTAACCCTGACCCCGATCCTGACCCTGAGTCTAACCCTGAACCTGACCCTGACTCTAACCCTGACCCCAACCCTAACCCCGATCCTGACCCAGATCCTGATCCAGACCCTGACTCTAACCCTGACCCAGATCCTGACCCAGATCCTGATCCAGACCCTGACCCTGACCCTAACCCTGACCCAGATCCTGACCCCGATCCTGACCCTAACCCCAACCCTAACCCTGACCCCGATCCTGACCCTGAGTCTAACCCTGAACCTGACCCTGACTCTAACCCTGACCCTTACCCTGACCCCGATCCTGACCCTAACCCTGACCCCAACCCTGACCCTAACCCAGATCCTGACCCTGACCCTAACCCCGATCCTGACCCTAACCCCAACCCTGACCCTGAGTCTAACCCTGAACCTGACCCTAACCCCGACCCAGATCCTGATCCTGACCCCGATCCTGACCCTGAGTCTAACCCTGAACCTGACCCTGACTCTAACCCTGATCCTGACCCCGATCCTGACCCTGATCCTGACCCTAACCCCAACCCAGATCCTGACCCTAACCCCGATCCTGACCCTAACCCTGACCCCGATCCTGACCCTAACCCCAACCCTAACCCTGACCCTAACCCTGACCGCGATCCTGACCCTGAGTCTAACCCTGAACCTGACCCTAACTCCGACCCAGATCCTGACCCCGATCCTGACCCTGAGTCTAACCCTGAACCTGACCCTGACTCTAACCCTGACCCCAACCCTAACCCCAATCCTGACCCAGATCCTGATCCAGACCCTGACCCTGACCCTAACCCTGACCCCGATCCTGACCCTGAACCTGACCCTGACTCTAACCCTGACCCTTACCCTGACCCCGATCCTGACCCTAACCCTGACCCCGATCCTGACCCTAACCCAGATCCTGACCCTGACCCTAACCCCGATCCTGACCCTAACCCCAACCCTGACCCTGAGTCTAACCCTGAACCTGACCCTAACCCCGACCCAGATCCTGATCCTGACCCCGATCCTGACCCTGAGTCTAACCCTGAACCTGACCCTGACTCTAACCCTGATCCTGACCCCGATCCTGACCCTGACCCTAACCCCAACCCAGATCCTGACCCTAACCCCGATCCTGACCCTAACCCTGACCCCGATCCTGACCCTAACCCCAACCCTAACCCTGACCGCGATCCTGACCCTGAGTCTAACCCTGAACCTGACCCTGACTCTAACCCTGACCCTTACCCTGACCCCGATCCTGACCCTAACCCCAACCCCGATCCTGACCCTAACCCTGACCCCGATCCTGACCCTAACCCCAACCCTAACCCTGACCCTAACCCCGACCCAGATCCTGAACCTGACCCTGATCCTGACCCTGAGTCTAACCCTGAACCTGACCCTGACTCTAACCCTGACCCTTACCCTGACCCCGATCCTGACCCTAACCCTGACTCCAACCCTGACCCTAACCCAGATCCTGACCCTGACCCTAACCCCGATCCTGACCCTAACCCCAACCCTGACCCCGATCCTGACCCTGAGTCTAACCCTGAACCTGACCCTGACTCTAACCCTGACCCTGATCCTGACCCCGATCCTGACCCTGATCCTGACCCTAACCCCGATCCTGACCCTAACCCTGACCCCGATCCTGACCCTAACCCCAACCCTAACCCTGACCGCGATCCTGACCCTGAGTCTAACCCTGAACCTGACCCTAACTCCGACCCAGATCCTGACCCCGATCCTGACCCTGAGTCTAACCCTGACCCTGACCCTTACCCTGACCCCGATCCTGACCCTAACCCTGACCCCAACCCCGATCCTGACCCTAACCCTGACCCCGATCCTGACCCTAACCCCAACCCTAACCCTGACCCTAACCCCGACCCAGATCCTGAACCTGACCCCGATCCTGACCCTAACCCTGACCCTAACCCCGACCCAGATCCTGACCCCGATCCTGACCCTAACCCCAACCCTAACCCCGACCTAGATCCCGATCCTGACCCTAACCCTGACCCCGATCCTGACCCTAACCCTGACCCTAACCCCGACCCAGATCCTGATCCTGATCCTGACCCTAACCCTGACCCAGATCCTGATCCTGACCCTAACTGTGCCTTCATATTTGCGTTTGGCAAACTTCTCTGCAAACATGAATTCAACACTGTAGAATTTCTACTTGAGGAGATCTTTTACTTTAGGAACGTCTGGTTAAATTTCCTACTTTTGATTTTTAAATCAGCAGTCAGACTGAGATAATTATGGACAAGCAGCTCTTCAGTCTAAAGATGAGAGCTGAAAATAAGTCCTTTTACCTTCCGGATCCCAACACTTCAGGCCAGAACCTCATCTGGATTAAAGACAGACTGAACTTTGTGTTGTTATCAACAGAGTTTTACATGTCTTCTTCTATCCATGAGTCTATACATGCTAGTTCAGAGAGCTAGCATATTGACAGAAATGACATTAAAGCTAGCTGAGCTTATTTATTTGCTAGTGAAGAAGCTCGGAACATCAAGGTAATCTGTCAGTGGCGATCACTCCAGGAAACATCTCCTAAGCAACATGGGTAAATTTGTAAGCTACCTGGATGAGCAAAGTCCACCAGGCTGATGTGGATTTAGGAATGATGACACAAAAAAATCTGCTGGGGATTTTGATTTATACTTTTGGATGGACCAGCAGCTTTGAGCCCAGAACCAGAACTTCCTGTTTTAACTACATACCTCATCATCATGGACCAGCTCCTTCTTCACCACCTTCATTGCGTACATCTGCTCGTTCTTCTTCAGACGCACCAAGAGAACTTTGGCGTAGCTGCCTCGCCCAATCACACGAATCAGTTCAAAGTCGGGCAGACCCAAAACTAGAGCCTGGGACAGCTTCATGCCGCCAATGCCGTCCACCACTGCACTGATGTCCTGCAGGAGTCAAAGAGCATGGATGTGTGCTTAGAGGGGACACTCGTTTGTGTTGTGATGTGACCTTCTCACCTCAGAATCGTCCGTTTTAGCCTCCATTCGCTCATTTGGTAAAAAGACTGAAACAAACACAGAAAGTTTATATTGTTGATTTGGCCTATGGGGGGAGTCGGAGAACACATCATGGTGGTCAGAGGCCATGGACATGTCACACGCATGTTAGAGAGGGTTGGTGAAGTCTTTCATCAATGTTAGAACCAAAGAGAGTGTGTGAACCCTAACCAAGAGAGCAGCCTTAATTCATGTTTGAAAACAGGAAAGTTGTCTCACTCCCGTCTGTGTCCTCGCTGAGGACAGGTGCAAGGTCCTCCTCACCCTTGTCATCTGGAGGGGGTTCCTGTGATGGCATGACTGGATCCTGAAGAAACACCAGCTCTCATTTATTGACAGAAAAGCAAAACTCCCTCCGGAGAATGAGCCATTTCAAAATCCAACCAAGCTAAAGTAGAAACTTCAAGAAGACATAAGACAGACACTTTTAGCTTCTGGACCTTTGAGGCAAAATTCGAAAGGTATCTGATTGTATTGCATCATTGTTCTGCAGGGTTCAGTCCACGAATCACCATCAGATGTGTTGGTTCCTACTAGTTTTAAAAAGCAGAAACACAAACATGAAAGACTAAAGATGAAAGTGTCTGAAGGTCACCCACCATAAGCAGGGGACAGGTCAGTGGGAGGAGTCTGTGGCAGCGCTTATGCAGCAGCACGTTGCAGTTGATGCACTTGTAGCCCTGCGTCCTGAGGCCCCATATCCTGCCAGCGCAGCGGCCGCAGGGCACGTTCTGCACACACACAGCAGCAGCACAGGTGAGCAGGGTCATGTGATCACCTTCACTCACACCTTCACACATGCGCCACATGCCACAACAGAGATACTTCAGCAGCAATAAGCAGTAGTAGCAGCAGTATTGGTGGTAGTAGAGGTATGTACAGTTGGAGTAGCAGTCTAATCCACCTTCACCTTTGCACAGTGGTCATTCAGAGCATCACAGGTCCTCTGACTCTGCAGCACCTATAAGACTCTGCAGCGATGCTCAGAAGAAACTCAAAGGTAGAGGGCTGAGGAGCCTGCCTGAAACACGGTACCATAACCCTGTTCTCAAGGTAAACCCTAACCCTTAACCCTAACCCTGTTCTCAAGGTAAACCCTAACCCTCTAACCTTAACCCTTAACCCTAACCCTGTTCTCAAGGTAAACCCTAACCCTCTAACCTTAACCCTAAACCTGTTCTCAGGGTAAACCCTAACCCTCTAACCTTAACCCTAACCTAACCCTGTTCTCAGGGTAAACCTTAACCCTCTAACCTTAACCCTAAACCTGTTCTCAGGGTAAACCCTAATCCTCTAACTCTAACCCTAACCTAACCGATTGTCTGTGTAGATTCTCAATCATCCAGGTCATTGTATCCAAGGTAGTTTTCTATGTCAACTGGACTGGGTTTCTTCTCTTGAAGACGTTTCGCCTTCTATCCAGAAGGCTTCTTCAGTTCTGAAATTGCTGGGGAGAGAGCTTGAAAATATATAGCCCCTGTGGACCATCTGCATGCTAATGATCTGGGTGGTCACCTGAGAGTCGTTAGCAGGGTGAGGGTTACCTAACCTAACCCTGTTCTCAGGGTAAACCCTAACCCTCTAACCTTAACCCTGTTCTCAGGGTAAACCCTAACCCTCTAACCTTAACCCTAACCCTGTTCTCAGGGTAAACCCTAACCCTCTAACCTTAACCCTAACCCTGTTCTCAGGGTAAACCCTAACCCTCTAACCTTAACCCTGTTCTCAGGGTAAACCCTAACCTTCTAACCTTAACCCTAACCCTGTTCTCAAGGTAAACCCTAACCCTCTAACCTTAACCCTAACACTGTTCTCAGGGTAAACCCTAACCCTCTAACCTTAACCCTAACCTAACCCTGTTCTCAGGGTAAACCCTAACCCTCTAACCTTAACCCTAACCCTGTTCTCAGGGTAAACCATAACCCTCTAACCTTAACCCTGTTCTCAGGGTAAACCCTAACCCTCTAACCTTAACCCTAACCCTGTTCTCAGGGTAAACCATAACCCTCTAACCTTAACCCTGTTCTCAGGGTAAACCTTAACCCTCTAACCTTAACCCTAACCCTGTTCTCAGGGTAAACCCTAACCCTCTAACCTTAACCCTGTTCTCAGGGTAAACCCTAACCTTCTAACCTTAACCCTAACCCTGTTCTCAGGGTAAACCCTAACCCTCTAACCTTAACCCTAACACTGTTCTCAGGGTAAACCCTAACCCTCTAACCTTAACCCTAACACTGTTCTCAGGGTAAACCCTAACACTCTAACCTTAACCCTAACCTAACCCTGTTCTCAGGGTAAACCCTAACCCTCTAACCTTAACCCTAACCCTGTTCTCAGGGTAAACCATAACCCTCTAACCTTAACCCTGTTCTCAGGGTAAACCTTAACCCTCTAACCTTAACCCTAACCCTGTTCTCAGGGTAAACCCTAACCCTCTAACCTTAACCCTGTTCTCAGGGTAAACCCTAACCTTCTAACCTTAACCCTAACCCTGTTCTCAGGGTAAACCCTAACCCTCTAACCTTAACCCTAACACTGTTCTCAGGGTAAACCCTAACCCTCTAACCTTAACCCTAACACTGTTCTCAGGGTAAACCCTAACACTCTAACCTTAACCCTAACCTAACCCTGTTCTCAGGGTAAACCCTAACCCTCTAACCTTAACCCTAACCCTGTTCTCAGGGTAAACCCTAACCCTCTAACCCTAACCTAACCCTGTTCTCAGGGTAAACCCTAACCATCTAACCCTAACCTAACCCTGTTCTCAGGGTAAACCCTAACCCTCTAACCCTAACCCTAACCCTGTTCTCAGGGTAAACCCTAACCCTCTAACCTTAACCCTAACCCTGTTCTCAGGGTAAACCCTAACCCTCTAACCCTAACCTAACCCTGTTCTCAGGGTAAACCCTAACCCTAACCTAACCCTGTTCTCAGGGTAAACCCTAACCCTCTAACTCTAACCCTAACCTAAACCTGTTCTCAGGGTAAACCCTAACCCTCTAACCTTAACCATAACCTAACCCTGTTCTCAGGGTAAACCTTAACCCTCTAACCTTAACCCTAACCCTGTTCTCAGGGTAAACCCTAACCCTCTAACCTTAACCCTAACCTAACCCTGTTCTCAGGGTAAACCTTAACCCTCTAACCTTAACCCTAAACCTGTTCTCAGGGTAAACCCTAACCCTCTAACCTTAACCATAACCTAACCCTGTTCTCAGGGTAAACCTTAACCCTCTAACCTTAACCCTAACCTAACCCTGTTCTCAGGGTAAACCTTAACCCTCTAACCTTAACCCTAAACCTGTTCTCAGGGTAAACCCTAATCCTCTAACTCTAACCCTAACCTAACCGATTGTCTGTGTAGATTCTCAATCATCCAGGTCATTGTATCCAAGGTAGTTTTCTATGTCAACTGGACTGGGTTTCTTCTCTTGAAGACGTTTCGCCTTCTATCCAGAAGGCTTCTTCAGTTCTGAAATTGCTGGGGAGAGAGCTTGAAAATATATAGCCCCTGTGGACCATCTGCATGCTAATGATCTGGGTGGTCACCTGAGAGTCGTTAGCAGGGTGAGGGTTACCTAACCTAACCCTGTTCTCAGGGTAAACCCTAACCCTCTAACCTTAACCCTGTTCTCAGGGTAAACCCTAACCCTCTAACCTTAACCCTAACCCTGTTCTCAGGGTAAACCCTAACCCTCTAACCCTAACCTAACCCTGTTCTCAGGGTAAACCCTAACCCTCTAACCCTAACCCTAACTTAACCCTGTTCTCAGGGTAAACCCTAATCCTCTAACTCTAACCCTAACCTAACCCTGTTCTCAGGGTAAACCCTAACCCTCTAACCTTAACCATAACCTAACCCTGTTCTCAGGGTAAACCTTAACCCTCTAACCTTAACCCTAACCCTGTTCTCAGGGTAAACCCTAACCCTCTAACCTTAACCCTAACCTAACCCTGTTCTCAGGGTAAACCTTAACCCTAAACCTGTTCTCAGGGTAAACCCTAATCCTCTAACCTTAACCATAACCTAACCCTGTTCTCAGGGTAAACCTTAACCCTCTAACCTTAACCCTAAACCTGTTCTCAGGGTAAACCCTAACCCTCTAACCTTAACCATAACCTAACCCTGTTCTCAGGGTAAACCTTAACCCTCTAACCTTAACCCTAACCCTGTTCTCAGGGTAAACCTTAACCCTCTAACCTTAACCCTAAACCTGTTCTCAGGGTAAACCCTAATACTCTAACTCTAACCCTAACCTAACCGATTGTCTGTGTAGATTCTCAATCATCCAGGTCATTGTATCCAAGGTAGTTTTCTATGTCAACTGGACTGGGTTTCTTCTCTTGAAGACGTTTCGCCTTCTATCCAGAAGGCTTCTTCAGTTCTGAAATTGCTGGGGAGAGAGCTTGAAAATATATAGCCCCTGTGGACCATCTGCATGCTAATGATCTGGGTGGTCACCTGAGAGTCGTTAGCAGGGTGAGGGTTACCTAACCTAACCCTGTTCTCAGGGTAAACCCTAACCCTCTAACCTTAACCCTGTTCTCAGGGTAAACCCTAACCCTCTAACCTTAACCCTAACCCTGTTCTCAGGTTAAACCCTAACCTTCTAACCTTAACCCTAACCCTGTTCTCAGGGTAAACCCTAACCCTCTAACCTTAACCCTAACCCTGTTCTCAAGGTAAACCTTAACCCTCTAACCTTAACCCTAACCCTGTTCTCAGGGTAAACCCTAACCCTCTAACCCTAACCCTAACTTAACCCTGTTCTCAGGGTAAACCCTAACCCTCTAACTCTAACCCTAACCTAACCCTGTTCTCAGGGTAAACCCTAACCTAGTAAAACTCCCAGTAAAACCTAAAAGCTTTGAAAGGAGCTTAATCTTCCCCCAGTCCATCCTCCTCAGAGGATAAAGTTCAGGACGCAGTTGTGGTCAGAGCATTGGAGCAGGGCCCTTCACAACTGCAGGGGCTCTCATTGAAAGCTAAGAGAGCAACCCAACATATGTTCTTGGAGGAACCCCATGGCATTGATTCAAGGTGTGTCCCAGTTCCCAGTCCCCAAGAACTAGTATCTGACATCCCTCCCTGAGGTAACAAGCCTAAGATGTGCAGGACACTGGCCCTCCAGTGCAGCAGGACTCAAGACACAGATCAAGACAGACACTATAGTAGAAGAGAAGTACAAGTTAGCAACTGTGCTATCTGCTAACTGCACACACATGGAGAGAAGGCGAAACGGGTGCTCTGCACATATCTGTTTCCTGTTTCTCCAAATATCACACGGCAGTGTAGTACCGCCACTGGCAGCCAGAATGTCACTGGGATGGAACTACAGTTACATTTGTGGACACTCACCCTGTTAAAGCGTTTAGTCTGGAAGAGGTGTCCGTTCACTTGATACAGCCTCCGCCATCTTCTTGCTCTGGCCCGGTAAATAGATTCTACAAGAGAGGAAACTTCTTACATTGCACAGGTAGAATGGTGTAATGGGAAACCAACAGAGCCGTTCCGTACTGTGCTGACGCCAATATTGCAGCTTTTCCTTTTCTAATGTCTGTGGGTTGCTAAATATTGTATACAGCAAACAAAACAAGTCAAACTCTGTAGTACTTGATGATCACGAGGCATTTGGACAGGTGGATTTGGAAGACACGCTGCTAACAATCAGAGAATTTAACCTGAGCAAGAGATTTAGCTCGTGTCCCCACTCCTCACCAAACAGATGTCACCCCTTCCATCCATACTGTGGTGTTCCACAGGGCTGTCCTCTGAGCCCTCTGTTGTTTGCCTTGTGTATTTAGCCCCTTGCAGTAAGTGCTAGATAACCCAAACATTGCCCCCCAACTTAGATAATTACAGTGTTATAAGCTGAGCTCGTAATCCTGTTGTGTCGCATCCATCTCACAGATTCTGAATCAAATGAAATCATTTTGGAAAGCTGTGGGAATAAGCATCTTGGAACACCCTGATCCGCATTATACACTGAACTACAAAGCTCTGATCAACGCCCTAAAAGTGATGTTGAATTTTGGCAAACTCCCCGTGTCAATGGTTGACCGTAAATTTTAAAAACGCTGGACTCAAATATGAATGATTTTATGTGTAGATATAAACCACGAAGTGAAAAGCCAATGTTAATCCAGGTTCTGACCCTTTCTTTACCCGATAATCTCAGGTGAATGTTTTGTTTCCTCTTAACCCATTTCACTAGCTGTAGCTAGCAAGGAGGGCGGCCGTGGTTTTCATGAGGAGGGAGGAGGTGGCGATTTCACATGAACATCCATGAAGTTGTGGCAGGACCTGGACCAGGACCAGGTCTTGTAAACAAAGAGCTGGAGATCAGCACACGGGGGCGTGTAACATCTTTGCTATACTTGTCAGAATCATACAGTTCATCCCTCTTGGTCAGATCCGGTTTTCCTTTCTGGGCCTGGAAAGGCCCGGCCACTGTGAAGGACTTATATAGTGACAATGTCTGTGCCTCATCTGACCAACTTAAAGGCAACTTAGAATCATCTCACATTTTCAAATATTTACAAGTCAGGAACAATACCAGAGAAAACATTTTTTTTTTTAAATTGAACCAAGTTCACCTTCTTCCAGCAATAGAACCTGAGACCAAACAGCTGGTGTCCTAGTTTGCTCTGACATCTGAGGGTGTGGGAGAGGGAAGTAGCTACCGTCTGTAGCTAGCTGTATGCTCGTTATTCAACTTTAAAACTCCATTCTTGCTTTTCATCCACTTCACCAAAATTGTTTGGGTTATTTATTATTCACACACATCCAGTTATAGTTACACACAGAAGGTGTGTAACTATAAACACACACCCCAAATTTCCAACCAATCGTACTCGAGCGTGCGTGATACCTGCGGGCTGTAGAGGAGTGAAAAAGCAACTCTATACTGGAGACACAACTGCGTATCAGCAGCGCCCCCTCCTGCTAACAGGGGGTTGCAGCCTTTGTGTGCGTGTCTCTTTCTGCACAAAGACTCATTAAAACTGTACTGGTTTGAAAAGATGCTTGTCCAGATAATCCAGGAGGGTTTATTCATCTGGAGCTGTTGGAGGAGCTTCTACAGACACACCAGAACGTGCCGCCATTTGTGTCCTGGCAGACACACGCGCACAATCATGAAACAATCAGAAGTAAAAAAGACTCATCTCACTGCTGAGGCTGAGCAGAGATCAGTTGATGTTGAGGTTCTTCCAGAACAGGTTGGGGGGGTGTTCTTATCAGCACACTGAAAACCAGATTGGTCACCAGATTTTATTGATGTGTTTAGATTTTCCTGAGATCAAATAAGTAACCTCTTCACCATCATTTGACTTTATCTAGAGTAAAATTCAAACCACAAATAAAGTAAATAAAAGATGGTTTTGAATATAAAACACCGTTGACACCAGAACCTCTAACTATGAAACACACAGCAGAATGTTCGCGTGGCCTTGTGGTTTGTCCTCCACACCAGGTGGTGGCGCCTGTTGGCTGGACATACGCGCAGAAAGAAAGACAGATGCATGAAGAGGATCATTGGCCCATGGCCAGCGGCCCCTATTCTTCAGTACTGACCCGAACCGGTGGGCCGAGCCTCCCTAGGTCTCCGTCTTTTATGTCCACTCAACAAGTGCCATCACCTGGACTGGTGGACGAACAAGCATTCCACCATTTTTTCTTGTTGATTTTTGCTTCACATTTAAGTTTTAAAAATGCATTATTGAGTGAATGGCGTTTTATAGAACACATTCTGCTTATTTACAAGGTTTGGGCAGGTTTGTCCATAACTTTAGCTTAGAGGATGTCTCCCCCTCAACCCCCCCACAGCTGATCTGGAATAAGGACAGCTCTTTGGTCTGGACTCTGCTGGTTTACAGAACAGAAGGAAGAAATATGAGGATCCGAACTGAACCCGAGCACAACGAACTCCAAACATACGTAATCCTAATCCATGATTCAACTTGAAAGCCTCAATAATGTCTGGTGCCGACAGAAACGTCCAGGTTTATTAGAACGGTTTCATTGCTGCTGCTCCATCCTGACACAAGCTGTGGCCCAACCACCACCATCCCACCGATGGAGCCTGACGGGCATGCGAGGCGTGTGCATCAACAGCTGTTTTCAAGGTCAGTCTGCACATTTTTGGAGTGACAGCTGTCAGTCTCACAGAGACGTCCCCTGTCGGGAGGGACCAGTGTCCTCATGGATGCTGCATCACGTCCAACACATGAAGGCACATTTACAGAGCAGCAGCATGTCAGACGCTGACAGGTGCTACAGTCATGCTAACATTGCTAGCAGGTAGCATGAATGAAATCATTTACACAAATATGGGAAATGACACACACCAACACAACCACAAACACACACACACACAGCCAAGAGGAGCAGACATGGTCTGAGAGGATGAGGTGATGTAGAAAGGATGGATGCAGCCAGGAAGCTCACCGTTTGCCTTCTTTCCTTCTCTCCACCTCTTTCAGCACATAATCCAGGCTGTGTGTGTGTGTGTGTGCGGACACGCGTGCGTGTGTGAGGATACACACTCCTACATCCCCTCCTCCACTCTCCTCCCTGGATTACTTTAATTATCCACCTCCTTTCTCGGCTTTCAACTCCGTTTATTCCTGCACTCGTTCTCCTTTACAAGACTGTTGCAGAAAATAGAAGCACAAAAGAAAAGATGGAGGCCTCTGCTCTGTGTCGCTCGTCCGTCTGTGTTGTGTGATGCAGCAGTGCTGTAAGCTCCGCCCCCTCAGGGGGACAGTGGTGCCACACAGCTGAGGAGAGGAGGATGCTGGGAGGGGGCGGGGCTGTGGGTGGGTGTGGCTATGTGATGTTAAAAGGGAGGAAGACCATCATTCTGACACACACACACTCTCACTCACACACACACACACTCTCACACACAAACACACACTCACACTCACACATTTTACACACTCTTACACACACTCTCACTCACACACTCACACACACACTCACACACTCACACATTTTACACACTCTTACACACACTCTCACACCCACACTCTCACACTCTCACACACACACACACTTACACACACTCTCACACCCACACTCTCACACACACTCTCACACACACTCACACTCTCACTCACACACACACACTCTCACACACTCTCACACACACTCACACTCACACACACACACTCTCACACACACTCTCACACACACACACACTCACACACACACTCACACACACTCTCACACACACTCTCACACACACTCTCACTCACACACACACACACTCTCACACTCTCACACACAAACACACACACACACACACACTCACACTCACACATTTTACACACTCTTACACACACTCTCACTCACACACACTCTCACACACACTCTCACACACACTCTCACACACACTCACACTCTCACTCACACACACACTCTCACACACACTCTCACACACACACACTCTCACACACACACACACACACACACACACACTCTTACACACACACTCTCACACACAATTACCTGGACTACCAAATTCAGGTGTAATCAGGTGCTTGTGTGTGTGCATGAGTTGTGTGTGTGTGTGTGTGTGTGTGTGTGTGTGTGCATGGGTGTGTGTGTGCATGGGTGTGTGTGTGTGCATGGGTGTGTACTCACTATCCTCTCCAGGACAGACCATGCCAGGCTGCTGGGGAACACTGGGGAACACTGCAGGTGATCAGGGGGAGTCAAGTGAAGACGAGTTAAAGAGCTGGAGGTGTGATGAAGGCTCACACACACACACACACACACACTGTGATGAAGGCTCACACACACACACACACACTGTGATGAAGGCTCACCGTGCAGCAGCAGCCACGACTTCCGTTGTCGACTGTAAATCCGAAGAGCCTCCTGCAGCTCCAGCTGGGATGAGATGGTACATGGATCTCCTGGGTACACAAACAGAAGGAACACGTTCCACCTCCTTTTATTCTCCATGAGGTGTGCAGACACATCTGGACATGTGACTCCAACAGGAAGATCACGTTCTCCATGGTAACCTGCCGCTGCTTTTCCAAACTTTCTGTTTTCTGAGCAGTTTCTTCTGGAATGATTGACAGCCGAGAGCGAGGCCCTGGTTTGGCCAGTCCAGTCCAAACCAGGTTCTGTCACAGGTCATCAGTTCTAGCTGCCTGTTAGCAGCCTCTTGGATGAGATGTGAAACGTCTTCAACTTAAACGCTCCCGTTGCTGCCAGAATGTGCAAATGTTCTGAAGAGATGTTCATACATCAGAAGAACCCAGCACGGCTGGTAGAGGCACCAGCCAACACTCAACGACAGGCCAGACTGAGCAGCACCAGCACTCAGAACCACTGTCACACCCACCTTCATCATTCAGAACCACAGCCACACCCACCTTCATCATTCAGAACCACAGCCACACCCACCTTCATCATTCAGAACCACAGCCACACCCACCTTCATCATTCAGAACCACAGCCACACCCACCTTCATCATTCAGAACCACAGCCACACCCACCATCATTCAGAACCACAGCCACACCCACCTTCATCATTCAGAACCACTGTCACACCCACCTTCATCATTCAGAACCACAGCCACACCCACCTTCATCATTCAGAACCACAGCCACACCCACCTTCATCATCAATCCACTTCAACGTGATTGGCTGGAACCTGGCAACGCTGCACAGCATCTTCACCTCCTCACACAGCTGGTCAAAGGTCAAAGAGGCTGGGAGGTCGGTCATCAGCATGTCCCTACACAGCACAGACAGGCACACTGGACTGGTTATACTGGGACAGAGGGTTGAACTGGATTGGTTATCCTGGGACAGAGGGTTGAACTGGACTGGTTATACTGGGACAGAGCGTTGAACTGGACTGGTTATACTGGGAGAAAGGTTTGAACTGGACTGGTTATACTGGGACAGAGGGTTGAACTGGACAGAGGGTTGAACTGGACTGGTTATACTGGGACAGAGGGTTGAACTGGATTGGTTATCCTGGGACAGAGGGTTGAACTGGACTGGTTATACTGGGACAGAGCGTTGAACTGGACTGGTTATACTGGGAGAAAGGTTTGAACTGGACTGGTTATACTGGGACATAGGGTTGAACTGGACTGTTATACTGGGAGAGAGAGGGTAAATGGCAGGTTATTAAGATTAAAATGAACTTTATTCATCCCCGTGGGGAAATGGGACAGAGAGGATAACTGGAACAACGAATCCAGAATTCTTGAAAGGAGTTAAGGATTATTGATAACATCTCAGCTCATAAACTGGGTCATGTCCTCATAAAGAGCCACCTTTCTAACCAGTGAACACACGTGTCAGAGTCCACCTGCCATAAATGTTCCACACAGAGAAGAACCCAACCCAACCCAACCTGAGGCGCTCTCAACAAGAGGACTAATATTATTCATTTCAATCAGTTTCCAGTTTAACCAGTCCCATTATGGCTGCTTTAGTAAATCGACCATGAATAGATTGATTAACATATAATTATGAATTAATCCTGAATCTTTCTTCAGTAAACTTTACATTCGCTGCGTGGAAACATTTCAGTCTGACTGGAAGTTGCGTGAAGAGTAGATGAGATGGTGTTGACCAGGTGTGTTCGGGTCATTTCACCTGTTTCCTGAAGAATCTTTAACCATTTATGACATTTGAGCTGTTCCAAAGGTGTTTTTCAGTACTCACCCACGGTAATGCGCTTTAATCTTCAGCAGCCACAGGTCCAGGTCCTGGTCCTGGTTCCAGTCCTGATCCATGACAGTTCTACCGCTTGTGCGGTGAGACCTGCTGGCTATCCTCGACTACCTGAAGGATCGCCTGGCCCGTTGACCAGGTATATTAGGAATGTTGGTAGGGTAAACTCTCCCTTTCTCTCCCTCCCTCTTATTTCTCTGAGAAGTTTCTGTCACGGCATCAGATTCCACTGTTGCTCCACCAAATACACATGAGACGTCACTTCCGGTTTCAAAATAAGACGCAACAATAAAAGTCTTCTCTGAGGTTGGTGTTTAAGTGTTGAAAATTGAAAGGTCATTTTCTGGACAGCCGATTAACTCGATTGCTTGTAAATTGGCTTCACACCTGTTGCTTTAAGATTATTAAAATGCAGAATTTCTAGAAGAAAGCTGCATTTTTCTTTCAAACCTCTGTAATGTCACCTTTTGTCTTGGCTCTTTTCTCCAATTTAAGTCTTCAAAACTGGGACGTGTGGTTGACGTGACACTGTCCATAACCTTTTCGAAAAACCTTTTTAACTGTATAGAAGCAGATGTACCACAGACAGTCAACAGGTCTCTCCAAACAGGCTCCTTTTCAAAGGCTCCTAAGACAGCCAGTGATGAAAGCTCTAACAACAAACGCCTATCTGGACGCATCAGCAATGAACTACTATAGACCACATCAAACCTGCCGTTTTAGGTAAGATCATCGAAAGGGCAGGTTTTATACAACTTAAAGCGTTTATATCATGAAACAATGTTTTTCAGTCTGGATTTAGGTCAAACTACAGGAATTAGTTTGAACAAACTAAAGTGCTGAATAATATTTACATGAACAGACAATCACCAAGAGTTGGAAAGAACTGTGTCATTTTCCCATAACCCAACTACTGTAACTTCCTTTTTTAGATGTCACCCTGTACAACCAATAAACATCATGCAGATTTTTTTTCCTAAAAAAGAATCACTTAATTGCTCAAGCATAAGTGGTAACAGCAGCTGTCTTTAAATGGCACCGTGCCGATCTCTGGGAAAGTAGTAGTGAAGTTTCAAAAAGAGCAAAAAAGTAGTTTCAGTAAAAGAAATGTAAAAGAAAGGAGGAGGAGAGGGAGTTAGCTTTTTTGTGCCCTTAATACACAGAAAATAATGAACAGGAACTCACTATTTCTGTAGAAAATGTTACAAGGACCAGTCCACGAGGGTGGATCCCAGAATGCAGACAGGATGCAGGAAGTCTCAATATTAACTATATTTACAAAGTGCGACCCAAAATGTGCAATGGTGAATCGTGTGCAGAAACCCAACTTGAACCAGTTCTCTTCAATGGAGGGGACGTAGAGTCCTCGGAAGGAGAAAAGACACAAGATTAATCCTGGAAAAACTGGAATAACAAGAAGTAAAATCTAGGGACGCTCAATTACAAACAACACAGACGAAACGATCTGACACTGATGGGCTGCTGTTGGCTGCTAAAAAAGGCTCCCAATCAAACGGATTAGCTGCAGGTGATGCAGCAGGCAGCGTGCACCAGAGGAAAACAGGTCAAACACCCCCCTGCCGGGAACAAACCGCAACAACAAAACAGGCAGAAACACAGGATCATGACAGCAGCGCCCCCCAACGGGCGCCTCCTGGAGCCCTCCCCAACTTGTTCGGATGACTCTGGTAAAAGTCACTCAGAAGTCCGTCATCCAGGATGTGCCGACACAGAACCTATGATCGCTCTTCAGGGCTCTTCAGGTCCACCAGGAACTTGAATCCCCGTCCTTGTCACGTCCAGGATCCACCAGACAGTGTAGGCTGGGCCACCATCAATCGAACAGGGGGGGCAGGGGAAGGTTTGGACTGAGGGACAAGGTCCGACTTGGAGACTGGCATTAACAGGGTCCCATGGAAAGAGGGGTGCACTTTGAGGGACACAGGCTAACTTCACCAAGCCAACTTCACGGAGTCCACTTGCAAGGGAAGATTCTTTGAGGACAACCAAATTCTCTAGCCAGGGCGATACGGAGCAGCTGGAGTCATGAACCGATTGGTGGTTTGTGAGTCTGTTAGAATGAGCGCAGAACAGCCCTGCTGCCAAACAGCTTGGCAGCACCGCAGATTGGCCTGCACCAAGGGCACAGCCACCTCATCCTCCTGGACATCAAAAAAGGGAGGCTGGTGGCTGAGGGAGGCCATAAACGGAGACATTCCTGTGGTGGCCAACACATGCGCATTTGATGGGCAGAAACACACTGCAGGGCACTCTTGAGGGACTGGTTGGCCCTCTGAGGCTGGCCATTCAACTGGGGATGGTACCCAGAGGAAAGGCTCACTGTAGCCCCCAGGGCCCTACAGAATGCTCTCCAAACCTGCAAGGTGAACTACGGTCCCGGATCCGAGACAATGTCCCTGGGGAAACCTTGGAGGCGGAACACATGCTCCCGTCTCAGCTGGAGAAAAGAGCTAAGGGGAAGAAGTACACTGCCTTGGAGAAGCAGTCCACCACTGTGAGGATGGTCGCATTGCCATCAGAAGGAGGGAGGCCCATAAAAAAAAGCCATAGAAATGTGACCAGGGACGACGGGGAATTGGGAGAGGATTGAGGACACCGGCTGGAGGACTGTTCAAAGATTTACCACAAGCACAAACAAGACAGGCAGCGACAAAGGACCTGGTGTCCTGCTGGAAGCAAAAGGTCCGGAAGAGACCAAGGTGAGAAGTCAACATTGAAGAGTGCCGCCAGAGAAGGACGTCAGATTGAGCGGATTTCGGAACAAACAGCCAGTTGTGAGGCGTCTCAGCAGGGCCAGGATCAGCCAACTGTGCCCACCGGACCATCTCCTCCACCAACCAGGAGGCTGCACAAACAATGCAGGAGGGAGGCAGAATCGAACTAGGATCTGTGCTGGAGGGGTCTAGAGAGAACTGGCGGGACAAGGCATCAGGCTTCACATTCCGTGACCCGGGTCGATAGGTAAGGGTGAAATTGAAATGCCCAAGGAAGCGTGCCCACTCTGCCTGTCAAGAGTTCAGCCGCCTGGCATTGCGGAGGAAAGCAAGGTTCTTGTGGTCAGTCCAGACAAAGAACGGCTGAACTGATCCCTCCAACCAATGTGGCCACTCTTGCAACGCAAGCACAACAGCCAAGAATTCACTGTTTCCCATATTACAACATGTCATCCAACGAACCCGAGGCATCCACCTCCACAAGGAGTTGGAGGTTGATGTCCGGATGGACCAGAATGGAAGCCAAGGTGAACGAGGGCTTGAGACGAATGAATGCGGTCTCTGCTTTGTTTGAAGAAAAAGGCTGGAGGGTGGACGTCAGGCCGGTAAGGGGAGACACTACCTTGCTGTAGTTCTGGATGAAGCGCCGGTAATTCGCATAGTAAATGGAATTTATAGTTTTTAGCCTTAACAGACAGTTCTCACGCAGCCTTTGGAGCACCAATCAAAAATGTTGGATATGTTAGGATAAGGATGTCATCAATGTAGACTAACAGGAATCTATTTAACATGTCCTGCAAAACATTAACAAGGGCCTGGAAGACAGCAGGGGCATTTGTTGATTCTAACCTCATCACTAGATACTCGAAATATCCGAGGGAAGGGTTGAAAGCCCTCTTCCACTTTTCCCCCCTGCAGATCTGGACAAGGTGATAAACATTCCATAAATTGAGCTTGGTGAAGACTCGGGCCTTGGGCAGAGGACTGAACACAGCATCAATTAGAGGCAGAGGATACTTGTTCCTTATGGTTATTTCGTTAAGGCCCAGTAGTCAGTGCACGAAAGCAGGGACCCATCCTTCTTCTTGATGAAGAAAAACAACGCACCCATGGGGGAGGAAGAGGGATGGATTAGCCCGGTGGCCAGAAAGTCCGAAATGTACTGTTCCATTGCCTCTTGCTCAGATTTCGAGAGGTTGTAAAGGTGACTGGAAGGAAGGGGTGCATTCGGAAGGAGGAGAATCCTGGGGGTTCTCGTCTGGATGTAACAGCTGACTCAAAATTCATGTTACATATAAGGACACAACAATTTAAGGTTTTAAATCAAACGTAAAGTTTGAAGTATCAAAAACAATTGAACAAATGTCCAGGGTATGTGAAAGATGTATGAATTGTCAGGCATAAATTGCTAATTAAATCAGTCTAATAGAGACTTCTCCACGTCCACACGTGTATTCAACATGGCTCTCAAACAGGTCCAGCCTTGACCGTGCAGCGACGCGCTAAACCTGTAGGGGTCGCTGTTGACCAAGTGGCCGTCACAGAGCTTAAGCCTGTTCCTCCTGTCATAGGCCGATGTCCTGGAAGTGTGATTGAAGTTGTAGTTACACTGACGATGTTCACTTAAATGTGCTATATGTATTTGCTATGTGTATACTGTTCTTAGTGTTTGTATCTGTTATTATTAGATCCAACAGTCAGTCAGGGTTAGACTCTAAAGCAGGATACACACAATGATAATCAGGCTGTATTTTTTTAACAAAGCTGGGAAGGGTAACTTAATCAGTTGAAATAAAAAATGACTTGGAAAATGAAAAACACCTCAATTCTTGTAACTTAACAAGAGTTTATGTTACTGTCACAATCCGCCTACTAATTGCAACAACTGTTGAGACCAGACAGGTATAGATCCGAAAGGAAAGTAATTTTGATTTACCACTTGGGCTCCAAACCTAAAAACACTCATCATCAGTAAATTATGAACAATGGTTTGAAGGAACGCCCAGGAAAATGGCCTGAGACTGAGCCATTTCATGGGCAGGACGAATCACGACCTGCAAGACACCGAGAGGCAAAGTCACAGAGACCCCTAGTGTCCAGGAGGCAAAGTCACAGAGACCCTTAGTGTCCAGGAGGCAAAGTCACAGAGACCCCTAGTGTCCAGGAGGCAAAGTCACAGAGACCCTTAGTGTCCAGGAGGCAAAGTCACAGAGACCCCTAGTGTCCAGGAGGCAAAGTCACAGAGACCCCTAGTGTCCAGGAGGAGACACTGGGGTACTCACATTACCATGTTAACCTCTGGAGAACAAGTGAGCTCCAAAAAAAAAAAAAGAAGAACATTTTCAGTTCTGTTTCTCTGGTTAATTCCCCAAAACAGGAAGGAAGGAGTGTGGGAGCAGCATTCTTAAGCAGGACCTCCACAGGGTAATGGTCGCTGACCTCAAGTGCCTGAACAAAAATGGAAAAATAAACAATAAAACACACCTCTATCATCCCTACACAAATTTTGTGACACGTGTATGAAATACTCATGAAAACTGGTGATTTTAACAGTTTTCTCTCTTTAATGTTTGAACACCTTCTTCACAGATGCCAAGACTCTCTGGCAATCAGGCCTGAGAAGATGATGGTGGTAATGAAGTATTATTGGAAGTTACATTCCACCATCAGACACTGTCAGTGAGATGAAGCAGAACATAACCCAGCAGGGGCACTTACTGCCCCTAGTGGAGGACAGAAGGAATGTCAGGTTCTTGTTCATGAGATGGATGGGTGAGGCTTGTTATGCTTTTCATGAAGAATGCTCAAATCTAGACCTCCAATCGAGAGCTCACCCTTCTCTGTTCCAGCCACCTGTTGTCAGAATATCAGGAGTCCCTGTTATGTCCCTGGTTATGGGAAAGTCACTTCATGGGTGACTTAAAACCCCTCCCATGAGAGCAAAGAATATTGTGTGCTTCAGATGTGCTGGTTCTGTAGCTGCACGGTGGTTCTGCTGAGGTATGGTGGTTCTGTATCTGCATGGGGACTCTGCAGATGTGTGGTGGTTTTGTAGTTATGTGTTGGTTCTGTAGCACTGTGGTGGTTCTGTAGCTGTGGGGTAGTTCTGTAGCTGTGGGGTGGTTCTGTAGCTGTGGGGTGGTTCTGTAGCTGTGGGGTGGTTCTGTAGGTGTGGGGTGGTTCTGTAGCTGTTTGGTGGTTCTGCAGGTGTGGGGTGGTTCTGTAGCTGTGGGGTGGTTCTCTAGGTGTGGGGTGGTTCTGTAGGTGTGGGGTGGTTCTCTAGGTGTGGGGTGGTTCTCTAGGTGTGGGGTGGTTCTGTAGCTGTTTGGTGGTTCTGCAGGTGTGGGGTGGTTCTGTAGCTGTGGGGTGGTTCTGTAGGTGTGGGGTGGTTCTCTAGGTGTGGGGTGGTTCTGTAGCTGTTTGGTGGTTCTGTAGGTATGGGGTGGTTCTGTAGGTGTGGGGTGGTTCTCTAGGTGTGGGGTGGTTCTGTAGCTGTTTGGTGGTTCTGTAGGTATGGGGTGGTTCTGTAGGTGTGGGGTGGTTCTCTAGGTGTGGGGTGGTTCTGTAGCTGTTTGGTGGTTCTGTAGCTGTGGGGTGGTTCTGTAGGTGTGGGGTGGGTTCTCTAGGTGTGGGGTGGTTCTGTAGCTGTTTGGTGGTTCTGCAGGTGTGGGGTGGTTCTGTAGCTGTGGGGTGGTTCTCTAGGTGTGGGGTGGTTCTGTAGCTGTTTGGTGGTTCTGTAGGTATGGGGTGGTTCTGTAGGTGTGGGTGGTTCTCTAGGTGTGGGGTGGTTCTGTAGCTGTGGGGTGGTTCTCTAGGTGTGGGGTGGTTCTGTAGCTGTTTGGTGGTTCTGTAGGTGTGGGGTGGTTCTCTAGGTGTGGGGTGGTTCTGTAGCTGTTTGGTGGTTCTGTAGCTGTGGGGTGGTTCTGCAGGTGTGGGGTGGTTCTGCAGGTGTGGGGTGGTTCTGTAGCTGTGGGGTGGTTCTGCAGGTGTGGGGTGGTTCTGCAGGTGTGGGGTGGTTCTGCAGGTGTTCACCTGTTCCTCTGTCAGATGATATTCCATCTGGAAGTTGAACGGTTTGGCCGACAAAGGCACGACTGCATTGGCAAATCTTTGTCCATGTACGACGATCCTGGAACAACAGAGGAGACCTTCAGTGTGAGACCGTCGGTGTGAGACCTTCGGTGTGAGACCGTCGGTGTGAGACCTTTAGTGTGAGACCGTCGGTGTGAGACCTTCAGTGTGAGACCGTCGGTGTGAGACCGTCGGGTGTGAGACCGTCGGTGTGAGACCTTTAGTGTGAGACCGTCGGTGTGAGACCTTCGGTGTGAGACCTTCAGTGTGAGACCGTCGGTGTGAGACCTTCGGTGTGAGACCGTCGGTGTGAGACCTTTAGTGTGAGACCGTCGGTGTGAGACCGTCGGTGTGAGACCGTCGGTGTGAGACCTTTAGTGTGAGACCGTCGGTGTGAGACCGTCGGTGTGAGACCGTCGGTGTGAGACCTTCGGTGTGAGACCGTCGGTGTGAGACCGTCGGTGTGAGACCGTCGGTGTGAGACCTTCGGTGTGAGACCGTCGGTGTGAGACCTTCGGTGTGAGACCGTCGGTGTGAGACCGTCGGTGTGAGACCTTCGGTGTGAGACCGTCGGTGTGAGACCGTCGGTGTGAGACCGTCGGTGTGAGACCTTCGGTGTGAGACCGTCGGTGTGAGACCTTTAGTGTGAGACCGTCGGTGTGAGACCGTCGGTGTGAGACCTTCAGTGTTCCTGTGTCCTGCAGGAGCCTGTTAGAACACGGAACACTGAGGAACGCCGCCTGCTCTTTGACACTTGATGTTCTTTCCTGTTGTGGTAGTGTACCGAACCAGGAGTGAGTGTGTCGGAGTGGCAGACATGATCCTGTTCACCTGTCGTACGAGCAGGATGTGCTGGCTCTCACGGTGGTGTCGGTCTTGTCTGCGATGAGCCAGTGGAGGTTCTGATCTGTGATCAGTTGAAGCTTCTCCCTGTTTTTCTTGGCGAGGTAGCCACAGTCTGCGTTGAAGTCTCCTAGAAGCATCACATCCTGCTCATATAAAGAGAAACATGAAGGTTTCTTCACCATCATATCCTGATGTTCTAACTGAAGGTCTGCTGGTACCTCAGTCTTCCACATCTTCCTCACATCCTGCAGAACATCATAGAGAGCATCAAGTTCCTTTGTGGTGTTGGCTGGAGCAGTGTGTTGTGGTATGAGGACAAACTCCTTTATGGCTGAGGATGGCAGTGTTGGTGGTGGGGGTGGGGTGGGCATGAAGGTTTAAACATCCACATCTGTCACATCTGTAGTCATGTTTGCTGGAAGAACTTGAGCACTGACCTGTCTTTGGGGCTCTAAAGCGGACCACAAAAGGCTCTCTGGCAAAGGCGTCCACGTCTCCAGGTCGATTATCAGGGGACTGATACTGTCCTGTGACTGTAGCCGTGTCGGTCCTGAACACATCAGCACCTCAGTGAAGCTGCACACTGACAAGAACATGGACTCATGGAACATGGTTCTTCTCACCTGTACACGAACACATACTGCTCCTGATAGGAGTCTGACCTGCCCAACCTCCGACTGGCCACAGCCTGGAACCTGCGCTCAGAGTCATACCTGGGAACAATCAGGTGATGAGGAGGACTCTTCAGCCTCTACAGTGGACCAACATCTCACCTGTTGAGAAGTTCCATCAGCTGAGGCAGCGCTCGCTCTTTACGGTCTCTGACTTCCTGAAGGAGGGTCACATCACAGCGAGCGATGATCTGGAAACACAGGAGGTAGACCATCCACAGAAGAACATCTTCACAAGGTGTTTGACTGAGGCTTCTCAAACCAGATCACGGTTGCTTCTGCAACGTTTCTGCTCGAAAGGAGATTTGTGGAGGCTGCATGTGTGAATAGAAGTGTGAAAAATGAAGACGCAGGTGCTTCAGAGGCCAACCGAAAGGTTCTACACAAGAATCTGAAGTTCTGCTTGATCTCTCTAAATGAAGTTGGCATCATAGTCCCTCAGCTGGTGGTCTCACCCGGGTCAGAGTGTGCATCACGCTGGTCTTCTTAGACTTGGACTCCCCAAAGTTGTGGAGATTGAAGGCACAGATCCTGAAGTCCGATGATGCATCAACATGACAAAGATCCGTGAAGAAGATCAGCAGGAGGATGGAGAACTTCATGGTGCAGAACTGTGAGTGAGATTTGAGTAGATATAGTCAGTGAGAACATGAGTAGATTTTGCACCCACAGCATCCAGACATTGATCAAAAATCTGGTTTTACAAAACCAAGAACATAAACAGGAGGAGCTGGAAGAACCTGAAGAGCTGGAGGAACATTAGGAGCAGTAGGATTAGGAAGAGCAGGCGAGAGCTCCAGAAAAGAGCCTCCAGCACAACGCTGGTGTTCCTGTTTCTGCTTAAACTGACTGTCTGGTGTCCACCGAAGGTTCTGGTTATTCTTAGCTGAACAGACCAGGTTCCACCCACTTTATTCTTCCTCTAAATGAAGAACTTTTTTCCTCGGTGTGAAAGAAAATGAATCTGTCGTCATCCAAGTCCAAACCCTGATTCACGACCAGTTAAAACTGCCACTGTTGCTCGTTATGTTCGTTGTAACCCTTTTAAAGACTTACAGACCTTTCGGAGCCTCTCCGCGTTTCCTGTTTCGGCTGCTCGCGTGCGTCACGCGCTGACGTCTGCGCAGTTTATCTCCAGTTTGCAGCTGCAGCTGCTTCTGTCCGTCAGGGTTTCCGGGGGGCGGGTCCGGACCCGCCAGGGGGGGGACCCGCGGGCGGGGGGAGGAGGTCTGGACCCGCCGGGGGGGTCTGGACCTGCGGGGGGGGCGGACCCGCCGGGGGGTGGGGTGGGGTGTGGACCCGCGGGGGGGGGGGGGTCTGGACCCGCCAGGGGGGTCTGGACCTGCGGCGGGGGCGGACCCGCCAGGGGGGGAGGTCTGGACCCGCCGGGGGGTGGGGGTGGGGTGTGGACCCGCCAGGGGGGTCTGGACCCGCCGGGGGGGGGTCCGGACCCGCCTCGGTGCAGTGACCTTTAGACGTGCTGGTGACTCCAGAAAGTCTGGAGGACTGAATTCACACGAATCTCATTCTGTCATTTTTCACACGTTTAGATTTTAATACAAAGCGACAGTTTACATTTCCATTTTTTATTTGAAATTGAGCAATGAAATACAAACTATTTTAAATATTTTACGTAAAATAAGTCCGGAATAATGAGGCAGCGACGTAAATCTCGACTGCAGTCAATGTCTTTGCCGCCAGGGGGCAGCACCGCGTTCACTTTCCAGAAAGTTCGTTTTTGAAACCTTTGATTAAAAATAGTTATTTTGTTGCTTGAAATTTGTTTTTAATACCATGAATTTAATATGATCAAACATCATCATGCGCAAAAAGGATTTTCTACTACTTCTGTAACACGTGAATTCCCAATAAAGTTTTATTTGATCTTATCTTATCTTATCTTATCTTATCTTATCTTATCTTATCTTATCTTATCTTATCTTATCTTCTACCTGTTCATCATCATACGTCCGACTGTTACTGCGATTGTGTTGGTGTCCAAACAGAAAGGTTCTGACAGGATCACAGTCGTGCTGAAGGTGAGCAGCTGCTGTGGAATGATGGGCGGAGTCCTGCTGCGTCACACCTGTTTGACTCCTTCGCTGTTTAGTCCTTCTGTGAGCAGACCAGAACATGTTATGGACTTTGGGCTGAGAAGATTATGGAGAACAGAATCAACAGAGCAGAACTGAAACTGGCCGACGTAGAGGTGAGCAGAACCAACAGGTCACAACAGTTCTGAGGTTCCCCCGCTGAAGGCAGCAGCTGGGTGAACTTGGGCCGTCCAAGCCCACAACCGACCAACATCTGGGAAGCCTTCAGAACACTTCTCCCTCATGGTCACTGTTGGATCAGGACCTGGTGGATCAGGACCTGCTGGATCAGGACCTGGTGGATCAGGACCTGCGCAGATCAATGGAAAGTGGCTGTCAGGTGTGACTCTCGACTGTTTGTGCTACAAGATCAGGCAGAGCCTCGAGAGAACGGAGGGAATGTTGTTCTTGCCACACCCACACACACGCACACACACACACACACACACACACACCACACGCACACACACACACGCACACACACACACACACGCACACCCACACACACACACCACACACACACACACACACACACACGCACGCACGCACGCACACACACACACACGCACACACACGCAACACGCACACGCACACACGCGCACACACGCACACACACCCACACGCACACACACGTACCTTGTAGTACACACTGTCCACCACTGCTGGTGCTGTTCCTCGCCAAGCTGAAATGCATTGTGGGATATCTGGCTGCCACCGTCCGTGGGCAGTGATGATGATGTCTCTGCCCCTCCAGGCTCTGACGGGCCCCTCTGGGAAAACCCATCGGCCCATGAACATCAACCACTACGCCACCAAGAAGACGGCGGCCCCAGAGCATGCTTGGACGTGGCTCTACTGATGGCCAACTCGTCCCAGCTGAAGACCCGCCCTGTAAGTGGGTCCACAGTACCGCTTCTACCCCCCCCTGGTGGTTCTGCTGTCTCTGTCCATCACGCTGCAGGTCATCGTGGGGCTGCTGCTCATCTTCATCGGCAAGTGTCTTCCTGTGGTCTCTGTCCTGGTCCCAGAACCAAGGTCCCAGAACCAAGGTCCCAGAACCAAGGTCCCAGAACCAAGGTCACACCTGAATGTTTGTGTCTCGCCAGCAGTCAAGTACGATCTGAACGACGTGAGGAAACACGCCAAGTTGAACAGAATGAACAATGTGGCAACGGTCTTCGTCTTCTTCACGGTCCTCATCAACATCTTCATAACAGCTCTTGGGTTCGAGGGACAAGTTGTCCGGTATGAGGAGAAGCAGCACACGAAGAGTTCCTGTTCTGTCGGGTTCTGACGGGTTCTTCTGTGTCCAGATCATTAGCATCACCGGTCATCTCCATATCTGAGCCGCCCAGTGGTGAAAACTGACCAGCAGCGGTTGTAGAAGATCCTCAGAAGGTCCCCAGGCCTTCGTCACCGTCGGCAACGACCAGAAAGATCAGCTCACGTTCCTGGAATGTTCTCAGTGGTGGCGCTGTCGGCTGGCCACAGGGCTGGAAGTAAAAAGCGGAATAACCAGCAGGCAGTCATCCGTCATCCATCCATCATCCATCATCCAGCCATCCAGCAGTCAGCCAGCCAGCCAGCAGCCATCCATCCATCATCCATCATCCATCCATCATCCATCATTCATCCATCATTCATTCATCCGTCATCCATCCATCATCCATCCTCATCCATCATCCATCATCCATCCATCCATCCATCATTCATTCATTCATTATCCATCCATCATTCATTCATTCATCCATCATCCATCCATCATTCATCCATTCATTCATCCATCATCCATCATCCATCATCCATCCATTCATCCATCATCCATCCATCATTCATCCATCCATCATTCATTCATCCATCATCATCCATCATCATCCATCCATCCATCATTCATTCATCCATCCATCATCATCCCATCCATCCATCATCCATCATTCATTCATCCATCATCCATCCATCCATCCATTCATCCATCATCCATCATCCATCCATCATCCATCATCCATCATTCATCCATCCATCATTCATTCATCCATCCATCCATCAATCCATCCATCCATCATCCATCATCCATCATCCATCATCCATCCATCATCATCCATCATTCATTCATTCATCATCCATCCATCATCATCCATCCATCATTCATCATCCATCCATCCATCATCCATCATTCATCCATCATTCATTCATCCATTCATCCACCATCCATCATCCATCATTCATCCATCCATCATCCATCCATCCATCATGCATTCATCCATCATCCATCATTCATTCATCCATCATCCATCATCCATCATTCATTCATCCATCATCCATTCATCCATCATGCATTCATCCATCATCCATCATTCATCCATCATCCATCATCCATCCATTATCCATCATCCATCCATCATCCATCATTCATCCATCCATCATCCATGCATCCATCAATCCATCCATCCATCATCCATCATTCATTCATCCATCATCCATCCATCAATCCATCCATCCATCATCCATCCATCGTCATCCATCATTCATTCATTCATCATCCATCATTCATCCATCCATTCATCATCCATCCATCCATCCATCCATCCAGCATCTAAATGCTGGCCCCCCATTCTACTCCTAGAGACCAGCATTCTGAGAGCGGAGCGGTCTGTTGGGCTGGTAAGGTGTCACTAGCTCCTCCAGGTAGGATGGAGCTAGGCCTCTGAGGACCTCGTAGGTCGGGGGGCTAACCCTAAACCCTAACCCTAGAAAAATGAATCCTGTGGCTAGCCACACGGCATTGTCAGATACTCCACAGTCCAACCTCCACTAACCCTTACCCACCCTAACCATAACCCTCTAACCCACCCTAACCCTAACCCACCCTAACCATAACCCAACCTAACCCTAACCCACCCTAACCATAACCCACCCTAACCCACCCTAACCCTCTAACCCACCCTAACCCTTACCCTCTAACCCACCCTAACCATAACCCACCCTAACCCTCTAACCCACCCTAACCCTAACCCACCCTAACCCTCTAACCCCCCTAACCCTTACCCTCTAACCCACCCTAACCATAACCCACCCTAACCCTCTAACCCACCCTAACCCTAACCCACCCTAACCCTCTAACCCACCCTAACCCTAACCCACACTAACCCTAACCATAACCCACCCTAACCATAACCCTAACCCACCCTAACCCTCTAACCCACCCTAACCATAACCATAACCCACCCTAACCCTCGTCTGGCTCGCCCAAAAACCCTTCCGGGTTACAGATCATGACACCCCCCCCGAACGTGCCTGTCCATAATAATTCTAAACACATTGGTGGCGTCCAACCCTCACGAGTGCGTAAAGAGAACAGGGTCCAGGACGTGGGCTTGGACCGTGTCAGGGAGGCTGAAGAGGAGCCCTGGAGTTGGAACACACCCTCTGGGCCCCTCTTGAAGAGGCCACCAGCTCCCACTGGAGACCGTCAGCAAGCTGCTGCCCCCCCCCTCACGACAAGTGAAATAGCAAAAAATACCTGAGAGTGTGTGTGTGTGTGACTCCTGTCATCAAAGTGGACCCAAAAATAAACTGATCCCTTTTCAGCTTCTAAAATAATAGATTAATCGCATGAGTGCAGTAGTCGTTTAAAAGTTGTTAATCAACCAGGAAAACAAAGATTTCCAACATCTTCCTGCAGCGCCCCCTGGAGGCAGGTGGTCATGGTTACGCACCGGCTGAAGTTTGTTCTGTATGCGAGTTGAAAACAAAGACAGCCTGGACTGACAGAAAAATACTTTATTGTGTATCAAAATACTGTCTTACAAACACTTTTAAAGCCTTTTTGTTTTCAGGAAGTTTTTTTTGCTGATGAAAGTTAGCTGAAATGCTGAAGGAAGGCCTGAAGATTGTGAGATGCAAACACTTTTTTTGGTCATTTTCCCCCCGTGTGTGTCAGCAAAGCGATCGTCTCAGCTGTTTTGTCCAGCGCAGCTTAAGAAAAACGTCCCTTTTAAAAGATTTTAATGAAAAAGTTTCCTTGTTTCAACAGTAGAAAGTAGAGACTGTCGAACCAGCATTATTCATTCAGGTATACCATCAGGTTGAAGCTAAACACACTAAAACTGCAGCGCTGAACACGCTAGCCATGCTAGCAGCAGGTGAAAGCATGCCGAGAGGGTTCTGATCTAATGCTGCGGTGACGGTTAAAGTCAGGAAGGAAGCTGGTGTTTGTGGTTATTCGTGTACGGAAAGAGTTAATTCCTCCAGTGTAAACGTAACCTTCCATCTAATGCTGCTAATCTAGTGCTACGCTAGCATCTATGAGTCTGATATCCACCACCAACCTACAGATCTAAAGGTGCATCTCTGGGCCACTGAGTATTCAGAGGAATCGAATCTTTGATCTTTGGAGACTTTGTGGGGCTCAGAGTGACGCTTTTACCAGAAGCTACAAGAAGAGACTGTAAACAAAGGACAGAACTGCAGTGGAACAGAAGATGGTGGATCTGGGCCTAGTTCAGACCAGGATGTGGTAGGGGCTGCCTGGGATGTGCTCGTCGCCCCATTTGACCACCAGGATGTACTCGCCCTTCTCCTTCAGCTGGTAGCTGACGTTGTACATGCGGTTCCCCAGATGTTTGACCAGGATCTCCTCACAGGGAACCTTTGGACCATCCACACCGACCAGAAGCATATTACGCCCTGCACACACACACACACACACACACACGTTAGTGATGTTACACACTCGTGATATTTCAGGTTGACCATCAGATTTTCTCAGATTTTCTGAAATTGTCATCAAACCCAACAATCGTTTGCAGCATTTGATGGGATTCAAGAATGAATGGAGGAAATAGCTGCCAAGCTAATTAACGTTAATTAGGAGTCACTGTTGGGCGCAGCTGTTGCTGCTTGTCAGTGCAGCCAGAACCCGATCTGGGCCCCATGGCTCCAGCCAGAACCCGATCTGGGCCCCATGGCTCCAGCCAGAACCCGATCTGGGCCCCATGGCTCCAGCCAGAACCCGATCTGGGCCCCATGGCTCCAGCCAGTCTGGCTCCTTTTCTCTGTGGGGCTGAACGGAACGTGCGCGTTAACGTGCACGTGCTAACCCTGACCAGCACCTGGAGACCAGATCCAGCAGATCACGTCCTGGGACGCTGGTCTTATCTCAGGACTTCAAGATTTAAATCTCTTTAATACAGAACATTTGCAGAATTTCTAAACGTTTAAAAGTAATTAGTGTCACATGTTAATGTGTCGTTTTTGTGAAATGAACCCTGAAACCTTCCAAAACTTTCCTTTTCCCTAAGTTTAACCCTAATTTTCCTTTTGCCAAAATCTCACAATTCCAACTTTGTCGAGCTTAAGAAAAAACAGCAGAAGGATGTTTAGTGTC
>NC_042304.1:17986026-17996636 GCF_901000725.2 Takifugu rubripes
TGGAGCGCGCCAGAGTCGGGGAGAAGGGGGAGTTCTTTGGATTGTACAAACGCCGGTCCGGCCGACTGACCATCGAGATCATTTCGGACAGCGGCACCGAGGCCGAGGTTCACATCCAAGACAACGGAGACGGGACTACACCATCACGTACATCCCGTTGTATCCCGGCTCGTACACCCTCACCATCCGGTACGGTGGCCAGGATGTGCCCAACTTCCCAGCACGGCTCAACGTGGAGCCTGCTGTTGATGCCAGTGGCGTGCGAGTGTTTGGGCCTGGAGTGGAGGGCAAAGGTAGCGTCCGGTCCCCCCGACGACCGTTACTGCGTTATTACTGTGTAATTACCGTAGGTCGCACCGAGTGTTATTACTGTGTTATTACGTAGGTCACACCCTGCGTTATTACTGTGTTATTACGTAGGTCACACCCTGCGTTATTACTGTGTAATTACCGTAGGTCGCACCGAGCGTTATTACTGTGTAATTACCGTAGGCCGCACCCTGCATTATTACTGTGTTATTACCGTAGGTCGCACCCTAGCGTTATTACTGTGTTATTACCGTAGGTCGCACCGAGCGTTATTACTGTGTAATTACCGTAGGTCGCACCGAGTGTTATTACTGTGTTATTACGTAGGTCACACCCTGCGTTATTACTGTGTAATTACCGTAGGTCGCACCGAGTGTTATTACTGTGTTATTACGTAGGTCACACCCTGCGTTATTACTGTCATGTTGCACGGTGCTGGTCTCCATGACCCACAAGCAGGGGCAGGGTCAACGCTCTCACTCTCTGCACATTAAATCCAGCTTCCTGTGGGAATGGTTCCTCTTTGGCCACGGCTGCTCGTGGTGGTGGAGGAGGCACGCCCAATAACCCTTTTCAACCAGATGTTTCTGACCTTCAGGGGTTTTCCGTGAGGCAACGACTGACTTTACGGTGGATGCTCGCGCTCTCACACCTCACGGCGGAGACCACATCAAGACCCTGATCAGCAACCCCTCAGGCAGCTGTACTGATGCTCTGATCACAGACCTCGGAGATGGAACCTACAGTGTAGCCTACACCCCCTATGAGGAAGGTGAGCTCCGAACTGGACACGTGAAGAATTTATCAGTTCTTCTTCATACAAAGGTTCCCCGCACACGTCTTTAGGTCCTCACAGTGTGGAAGTTTGCTACGATGGTACTCCAGTTCCGAAGAGTCCGTTCCACGTTGCTGTCACTGAAGGCTGCAATCCAGGACGTGTACGTGTGCATGGCCCTGGTCTGAAAGGTGGCACCACTAACAAGCCAAACAAGTTCACCATAGAAACCCGGTAAGAAAAAAATAAAAAAATATTGGCTGTTAAATGCTCCCTGCTCTTTTTTTGAATAAAGTCCCTTGGCTTTTCAGAGGAGCAGGAACTGGTGGTCTTGGTCTGGCAATGGAGGGTCCATCGGAGGCCAAAATGTCCTGCATCGATAATAAGGACGGCAGCTGCAGTGTGGAGTACATCCCATACGAGCCTGGAACATACAATCTTAACATCACCTATGGAGGACAACCCATCACAGGTACAAGTTCTAGCTGAGACTCGGATGTTTCTGTTAGCAGCAGCTCGTCGTCCGTCTCTCTGGAGTTCCCTCAGACTGCAGTGTTGCTACAAGGGTGTGTGTGTTGTGTGTGTGTGTGTGTGTGTGTGTGTGTAGGGAGTCCATTCTCTGTTCCGGTCAGTGACACTGTGGACAGCACAAAGGTCAAGTGCCAGGGGCCCGGCCTGGGCAACAACGTGAGGGCCAACATCCCTCAGGCATTCACAGTGGATGCTTCCAAAGCTGGTGTGGCTCCTCTGCAAGTCCGCGTGCAAGGACCCAAAGGGTGTTGCAGCTCAGGGGGGAGGCGTGGGGGGGGTGAGGAGTCCATTTCAAAAGGAGAAATGCGTCAACAGGTGTGGTGGAGCCAGTGGAAGTGGTGGATAACGGGGACCAGACCCACACAGTCAACTATGTCCCCACCAGAGAGGGACCCTACTCCATCAACGTGCTGTACGCCGATGAGGAGATCCCACGCAGGTAAGATCCAAGCAAGCGCGGACGCCGTTACCCTTGGGGCTTTGTGATGATGCGGGGCTTCCTCTCTCAGCCCCTACAAGGTGAAGGTTCTCCCCACCCACGATGCCAGTAAGGTGCGTGCCAGTGGACCTGGGCTCAACACCACTGGGGTTCCCGCCTCTTTACCTGTCGAGTTCACCATCGATGCCAAAGATGCCGGCGAGGGACTGCTGGCTGTCCAGATCACTGTGGGTGCTCAGTAACCTTGTCTTCTCCTTCACTCTGTTGCCCTTCTTGAGAGTTGCACGCTGCCCTCCCAATAGGACCCAGAAGGAAAGCCTAAAAAGGCCAAGATCCGTGACAACCACGATGGGACCTACCTGGTGTCCTATGTGCCAGACATGACTGGCAGATACACCATCCTCATAAAGTACGGAGGGGACGAGATCCCTTACTCGCCCTACCGAATCAGAGCACTGCCAACGGGAGACGCCAGCAAGTGCACCGTCACAGGTACCTGAAGGACACGCCCCTTTCCCTCAGCAGGAGGTTCATGTTGTGATTTGACAGCCAAGCAGATACCCTGATGTCATTGGAGCGTTTTAGTGAGCGTTCCTAACCTGAAGCCTGGACCCCCCTCTGGGCCACGGCTCTGCTCCCGCGTTCTCAGTCCCTCCCACCACGCTGAGGACCAACTATGAAGCCTGTTTCCTCCTGCGCTCATCTCATTTGGCGTGCGTTGTTGTGTTGTGCTCCTCACGCTGTGCTCCTAGTCCCCCCTCCGCTGCCCTCGCTTTACACCCCACGTCACAAAATTGTTCTGCCCCCAGTGTTTGGAGCACAGTTTGATTACCTCTCAACACCCCCACCCCACCTGACTGTCTTTATTTGTCACTTTTTGTTCTGGCTCCCTGCTTCTCACCCATTCTCAGTCTCAATCGGCGGTCACGGTTTAGGTAAGCCTCCTGAACATCTTCTCCTCCTCTTCTGTCAGCATGGAGGGTGGTGACCCCGGCTTCCAGTAGAACATCCCCTCCTCTTCACTCCTGCCCCCTTTCCTCTCCATTCAGTCGGCTTTTCTCTCCCCTAAGTGTGTGTTGTTTCCTTCTGACATGTTTACTGGACAACTAATGAACTAACAGAAAGTTGGCATGGAAACGGCTTTCAGTTCTGTGACGAGTCGTCAGTAACATCTACAGACGTGGAAATAACACGACTAGTTCTCCTGTGACCTTAACCTGCTCTCATGGATGTGGAATGTGCATGTGCAGTGGTGACCGACCGAGTGACCGACTGACCGACCGACAGACCGACCGACCGAGTGACTGACTGACTGACTGACTGCCTGAACGACCGACTGCCTGACCAACCGAATGACCGACTGACCGACCGACAGACCGACCGACCGACTGACTGCCTGAATGACCGACTGTCTGAACGTCAGACTGCCTGCCTGCCTGACCGACCGACCGACTGTCTGTAGCTCTTTACAAGCTCGTCTCGCCCTCTCAAAGGTGCTGGCATCGGTCCTACCATCCAGATTGGTGAACAGACGGTTATCACAGTTGATGCAAAGGCTGCTGGGAAAGGCAAAGTGACCTGCAGCGTCTGCACTCCGGAGGGGGCCGAACTCGATGTGGACGTGGTGGAAAACGAGGATGGTACCTTCGACATCTTTTACACGGCGCCGCAGCCCGGCGAGTATGTGATCTGTGTCCGTTTTGGAGGCGAACATATCCCAAACAGTCCCTTCCAAGTCACGGTGAGTGTTGGTGTCCGGGGCGGTCGGGTAACGCTCAGAGCAGTGAGATGCTGAGGCTGTGAGGGCCGCTGGGATCAGCAGACTTTTTCTAAATTGCTGTGTTTTATCCCCCCCCCACCCCCCGCCCCCGTCACTACCCCTCACAATCCCACCCGTCAGGCCTTGGAAGGAGCTCCATCAGAACAGCTCCTGCAGCAGAGTCAAGTTCCTCAGTACTACGCTCCGCAGCCCTGGGTACCTCTAACCTCCAGTCTGTCAACTTCCTGTCTGGCCTTTCCCTCATCCCATGAGCTGTTGTCATCTTCCAGCTGTTTTATTTCCATTCATTCATAAACAGCGCCCTCTGTCCACGCACAGGAGAACTGCACAGTGTCAGAAAAGTAGAAACGAGATAAACAAGTAAATGTTGGGACAAATGTTGTAAGCTGATATGAAGTGTTTTATTGGAAGGCAAAATGGAAGAATTCAATGATAACATGTAATAGTTGATTTTCAGGACAATGTGCAGCTCTCCTGTTACGTTGTCCTCCATGTCCGGAGCCATTTTGAGATTCATCAATGTGGGCATGTCAGCCCCTCCACATTTTCCAAAATGGCCGACGGTCCCGCCAGCAGCGTCTTTCCTCGTCATTGTTTCTCGATGTGGGTGTGGTCATTCCATCTCATCCTCGTCTGATGGAGCTCTCTCTCCTGCATCACCTGTGGCACCTGCTCTTATTCTGTTTCATTAAACTCCTCTTGTCCCCTCGGGTCACTTAAAGTGCAGGCAACATCAGCAACTGGGACAGGGTAGACTTTAAACTAGTCAACACCCAAATAAAAAACCAAAACCTTCAACAGGATGCACAGAATGCTAAGATACAAAAAAGGAGTTGTCTGACCTCTGACCTCGGTCTCACAGGCAACAGACCGACCAACGGGGATGAACGGCCTAGACGTGGCGGGGCTGAGACCATTTGACCTCGTCATCCCGTTCACCATCCAGAAAGGCGAGATAACAGGTGATAAGGGCTGAAGGGGTCTTGGAGCCGGTTGGACCGGACCGATCCCGCGTTCACCGTCTGTTTCCTCTGCTGAAGGTGAAGTCCGGATGCCCTCTGGAAAAGTGGCCAAACCCGACATTACAGACAACAAGGACGGCACCGTTACAGTCAAATATGCTCCCACTGAAGCTGGGCTACACGAGATGGACATCAAATACGACGGCATCCACATCCCCGGTACCATTCTCTTAAAGATGAGACAGAACCGAACCGTCTGGGCCACCTCATGTCGCAGCCCAACTTCTGTCAGAACCTGATGAAACTGAATCCCAGAAGGTCTGAAAGCCTCTTTATTCTGCAATTGACAGGAAGTCCTTTACAGTTCTTTGTGGACTACATCAACAGTGGGAATGTTAGTGCCTACGGTCCAGGGCTGATCCACGGGACGGTCAACAAGCCGGCCGTGTTCACCGTGGACACCAAAGATGCCGGAGAGAGAAGGTTAAGCCCCACCCGCTTCATGCAAAACTCAGTCACCTCTAAGAAATCCAGTAAACACGAGTGCGTGTCTCTTCAGGTGGTCTTTCTCTGGCTATTGAGGGGCCGTCAAAGGCTGACATCAGCTGTGTGGACAACCAGGACGGCACCTGCACCGTGTCCTACCTGCCCGTGCTGCCTGGAGACTACAGCATCCTGGTCAAATACAACGACAAGCACATTCCAGGGAGCCCCTTTTCTGCCAAGATTACTGGTAACAGGGCAGGAGGCCCGTCTGTCCCAGCATAGCCAGTCCATTTGTCCCAGTATGACCGGTCCATTTGTCCCAGTATGACCGGTCCATGCTTTGTCTCAGGTGACGACTCCATGAGGATGTCTCAGCTGAAGGTGGGCTCCACTGCTGATATTCCGTTGGACATCGGCGAGCTGGATCTGACCCAGCTGACGGCCTCTTTGACCACTCCCTCGGGTCGTGAGGAGCCCTGCCTGCTGAAGATGCTGAGGAACGGACACGTTGGTAGGCGTCGGCCTGTGCCCGAACCATGTGGTGGTCTCAGTATTTTAACCCCGCCTTTGATCTCTGTCACAGGCATCTCCTTTGTCCCGAAGGAGATTGGAGAGCACTGGGTGAACATCAAGAAGAACGGCCGCCATATGCCAGCAGCCCCATTTCCGTTATGATCAGAGAGTCGGAGATTGGCGATGCCAGCCGCGTCCGTGTGAGCGGACAAGGTCTGAGCGAGGCCAGAACCTTCGAGCCGGCCGAGTTCATCATCGATACTCGTGACGCAGGTACACCTGTGACCAGCGTGAGGACTGAGCAGCGTGTCCCAGGTGTCGTGACCTTCAGTCTTCTCTACAGGCTACGGTGGCCTCAGCCTGTCCATCGAAGGCCCCAGTAAAGTGGACATTAACACCGAGGACCAGGAGGACGGCACCTGTAAGGTCACCTACTGCCCCACAGAACCAGGAAATTACATCATCAACATCAAGTTTGCTGACCAGCACGTCCCAGGTTAGGGTTGACATCAGGCTGCGTTCAGCAGCAGCACGGCGTGTTTTTGTTTTACTGACGTGTGTGTGTGTGTGTGTGTGTGTGTGTGTGTGTGTGTGTGTGGTGAGCAGGGAGTGCGTTCACGGTGAAGGTGACGGGTGAGGGCAGGATGAAGGAGAGCATCACGAGGAAGAGGAGGGCACCATCAGTGGCCAACGTTGGCAGCCAGTGTGACCTCAGCCTCAAGATCCCAGGTGAGACCCAGACATTGATCCTGGACCAGGAGGTGCTGCAGGGAGCCCGGCTGGTAGCCGAGCCTCATCCTGCACTGTTAATAACGATATAATAACCAATAATAGCCCAGGTTGCGTCTCGCGTTAGACAGGTAGAAGGGGGCGGAGTTTCAGTCTCGAGTGAAAGGGTGGAAGCAGCTTCAGTGACGGGACTTTAATGTGGGCCAGATCTTCCAGGTGCTACGACCAGGAGCCCCCCCTCGGTACCGATGGGAATAATCAGGATTCTGCTGAAGGAATGTCGGCTCTGACGTGACTCTTCGGAGAAAATGAGTTGACGAGTGACTCATTAACGAAGTTCCTGCTTCACAGAAATCAGCATAGCGGACATGACGGCTCAGGTCACCAGCCCCACGGGTCAGGTCCACAAAGCCGACATCATGGAGGGCGAGAACAACACCTACTGCATCCGCTTCGTTCCCACGGAGACGGGGGTGCACACCGTCAGCGTGAAGTACAACGACACGCACGTGCCTGGCAGTCCCTTCCAGTTCACCGTGGGTCCCCTGGGAGAGGGCGGGGCCCACAAGGTCCGAGCAGGAGGTCCTGGTTTGGAGAGGGCAGAAGCCGGAGTGCCAGGTAGGGCTGGAGGTCCAGGTTTTGGCATCTGTGTTTTTTCATTGTTGCTCACCTGGTTTTGGTCTGTTTGCAGCTGAGTTTTCCATCTGGACAAGAGAGGCCGGAGCCGGAGGTCTGAGCATCGCCGTAGAGGGTCCCAGCAAGGCCGAGATCACCTTCGAAGACCGCAAAGATGGATCCAGCGGAGTGTCCTACATCGTCCAGGAGCCTGGTGAGATGGACAGAAGATGGATGGAGGATGGGTGGATGGATGGGTGGAGGATGGGTGGATGGATGGGTGGGTGGATGGATGGATGGATGGGTGGAGGATGGATGGATGGATGGGTGGATGGATGGATGGATGGGTGGATGGATGGAGGTGGAGGATGGATGGATGGGTGGAGGATGGGTGGATGGATGGGTGGATGGATGGATGGATGGGTGGATGGATGGATGGGTGGAGGATGGATGGATGGGTGGAGGATGGGTGGATGGATGGGTGGAGGATGGGTGGATGGATGGGTGGATGGATGGATGGATGGGTGGATGGATGGATGGGTGGAGGATGGATGGATGGATGGGTGGAGGATGGGTGGATGGATGGGTGGATGGATGGATGGATGGGTGGATGGATGGATGGGTGGAGGATGGATGGATGGGTGGAGGATGGGTGGATGGATGGGTGGAGGATGGGTGGATGGATGGTGGGTGGATGGATGGATGGGTGGATGGATGGATGGGTGGAGGATGGATGGATGGGTGGAGGATGGGTGGATGGATGGGGGATGGATGGAGGATGGGTGGATGGATGGATGGGTGGAGGATGGATGGATGGGTGGAGGATGGGTGGAGGATGGGTGGATGGATGGGTGGATGGATGGATGGGGTGGTGGATGGATGGATGGGTGGAGGATGGGTGGATGGGTGGATGGATGGATGGATGGGTGGATGGATGGATGGGTGGAGGATGGGTGGATGGATGGATGGGGGGAGGATGGGTGGGTGGAGGATGGGTGGGTGGAGGATGGGTGGGTGGAGGATGGGTGGATGGATGGGTGGGTGGAGGATGGGTGGGGGAGGATGGTGGATGGATGGGTGGGTGGAGGATGGGTGGGTGGAGGATGGGTGGGTGGAGGATGGGTGGATGGATGGGTGGGTGGAGGATGAGTGGAGGATGGATGGATGGAGGATGCGTGGAGGATGGGTAGAACCTGTTGGATCCTGTTTGTAGACCTGCTAGAACCTGTTAGATCCATTTGGAACCTGTTTGTAGACCTGCTAGAACCTGTTGGATCCTGTTTGTAGACCTGCTAGAACCTGTTGGATCCTGTTTGTAGACCTGCTAGAACCTGTTGGATCCTGTTTGTAGACCTGCTAGAACCTGTTGGATCCAGTTGGATCCTGTTTGTAGACCGGCTCCTGACAGTCTTAGATGATGTGAAGGTGTCTGCGATGTTCTTGGCTCTCAAACCTGAGCTGTTGTCCAACTGTCCCATGACGGAGGACATGTTGTCCCTGGACCTTCTCATCCTGCTGCACGTCTCTGTTCCGTCTGCAGGAGACTACGAGGTGTCTATCCGCTTCAACGACGAGCACGTCCCCGACAGCCCCTTCAGCGTCCCGGTGGCGTCTCCGTCCGATGACGCCCGCCGCCTCACTGTTGCCAGTCTTCAGGTGAGGCTCTGAGACACACACACCAGGCCGCCGTGCGCGTCCACAGGCCAGCAGCAGTCCAACCTCAGTGAGATGTGCCATCCTAGGACGGTGATTAATGCGCACGTGACAGTTCCATCAGTCCAGATGCTTGGTTTTAGCTTTGGATGGTCCAGATGTTCAGATTGAGGAGGAGCTTCAGCTGCTGCTGTACTGTTGGACCACACAGGCCTGAGGAACCTTCCAGGACTGTGTGTGTTCTCGTGCCTCATTCTAAAGGCGCCCAACAGATTCCGTCTTATGAACCTGAAGGAGGCGCTAAAGGGTTAAAGAGATGTTCAGTGGCTCCACATTTGATGATGTCATCAGTTAGAGCTCATTAGATCTCGTATTGGAGATCAAAGCCCTGCTCTTTTGCCTTGCTAGCAGCCTCCAGGTAAGTGATGCTCAGACCTTGATGCTGGAGCGGTGCTGTGGATCCCGCAGCTTCGGCAGCGTAGACGTTGGACTTGGGTTCTGAGATGTTGTGACAGACCCGAGTGTGTGTTGTCGAGCAGGAGTCGGGTTTGAAGGTGAACCAGCCGGCGTCGTTCGCTGTCAGCCTGAACGGGGCAAAGGGTGTGTGATTGATGCCAAGGTCCACAGCCCGTCTGGAGCTCTGGAAGAGTGCTGCATCACTGAGATCGACCAAGGTAACCATGGAAACGGCATCGCACCGTTACCTTTGAGAGGGCCTTTTGACCTGTTCCCCCGTCTCACTACCAGACAAGTACGCGGTTCGCTTCATCCCCAGAGAGAACGGCCTCTATCTGATAGATGTCAAGTTCAATGGGAGTCACATCCCTGGAAGTCCATTTAAGATCCGGGTTGGAGAAACGGGTCAGGCTGGAGACCCTGGGATGGTGTCTGCCTATGGAGCAGGACTGGAGGGAGGCAGCACAGGTGAGAGAGCATGCTTCGGCCACGGCTAATCTCTGCTGGTCCCTGCTCCGAGGTGTCTTTAAAGCCCACCTGCATCCTCAGGAAGTGCCTGTGAGTTTGTGGTCAACACCAGTAAGGCCGGTCCAGGCGCCTTGGCCGTGACCATTGACGGGCCGTCCAAGGTGAAGATGGACTGCGTGGAGTGTCCCGAGGGCTACAGGGTGACATACACTCCAATGGCACCCGGCAGCTACCTCATCTCCATCAAGTACGGTGGCCCCTACCACATCGTTGGAAGCCCCTTCAAGGCCAAGATCACCGGTGAGGAAGCTCTACTCCAGGAGCTCCAGAGAACTGCGGGCAGAGCTTGACCCGGATACCAAACTGTCTTCCAGGTTCAAAGCTGGTGTCCAGCCACAGTTCACATGAAACGTCCTCAGTCACAGTCGACCCGGTGACCCGGTCCATCAGCTGCTCCCAGCCGGGACCCTCCAGCCAATCAGACGCCAGCAAGGTGGTCGCCAAAGGTCTGGGGCTGAACAAGGGCTTCATCGGCCAGAAGAACAGCTTCAGTGTGGACTGCAGCAAAGCAGGTGTGGTGTGTGTGTGTGTGTGAGAGAGTGTGTGAGTGTGAGTGTGTGTGGGTGTGGGTGTGGGTGTGGGTGGGGGTGGGTGGGGTGGGTGTGTGTGTGTGTGTGTCCATATTCAGAATCATTCCCTCCCAGAAGTCGATGTTAATGATGAATAAAATCTAACTGAGGTTTTCCATCATCTCAGATCTTCTGAAACCTTCCAGGAGGTGCCTGGTTAGAAGCCAGAACCTGATCTGGCCCACATGTAGACCAGAACCTGATCTGGCCCACATGTGGACCAGAACCTAATCTGGCCCACATGAGGACCAGAACCTGATCTGAA
>NC_042304.1:17997136-18017136 GCF_901000725.2 Takifugu rubripes
TGATGACGGAGCATCAGTTTCCTAGAGAAAGTTGCCTTTACTCTTTACCTGGCAAATGAGGGTGAAAGTGTAAAATGAATGTGTGGGGCACTTTGCACAGCCTATTTTTTGTGTATTTGTGTTTACGTATGGATAATGATTTTTCTTAATCTGGCTGCTGCGGATGTGATTATTTTTTAAATAAAGAAAACCCACTTAATATATTCCCAGGTTTGTGAGGACACGACTTGAGTCTTGAATGTCAGTCTGAGGTGAGGAACCTTTCAGCCTTGGGACATGTTGAATGCTGAACTGCCCTCTGCAAATAAAGAGAATTTCCTTATTTTGAAGGAGTGAATATGGCTGCACAAGTGGCATCATTAGAATGGTTTCATCATGTTAGGCTGCCCTCCATGCTCATCACAACGCTCAGAGGCAGTTAGCTCATCAGCACCCTCTATGTCTGGATACTGAACGTCCTGGTGGGCTGACCCGGGCGCCACCACATCCTCCACACTTTACATCAACATTGGTTTCAATCAAGGCTGCATTCTTGCAACCGTCCGATCATGAATGGCTGCGTGGGCACATCAACATCATTTTCAAATTTGCTGAGGACACAACTGTCATCGCCTTATCATTGACGCTACCGAGGGGAGCGCAGACTGGACCAAATCGTTGGTAGAGGATTACAGGAAGCAAAAGGGTGGAGGAACAGCTGCATCACTACCTGGCTCTGCACTTAACAGGAAGTCTCATCAGAGGACGGTAAATGCTGCTTTGAACATCACCAGAGCAGAGCTGCCCCAGTGAAGGAGCTCAACATCCAGCACTGCAGGAGGACCAGTCAGGCTATAAGGACACTCGGCACTCCAGTTGCTACCATCTGGTCCAGGATACTGGAGTGTCACGCTCCACCCAGACTCAGAAATAGTTTGATTCCACAGGCTATTTTCTGACTATTGCACATTTTTATATATGGTAGATGTGTTTTTTAATCGTTTATCCCATTCTTTTGTATATAACCGTGTGGTTTGATCTCTCCCGAAGGAAAGTGGTTTGCACTGCTTCTATTTTGTAATATATTTATTTCCTGACTGCTACATCCCAGCTGCCAGCAAAACCCCTAAATGTTAGTTGAATCATAGATATACTCAGGCCCATGGGTTAGGGTTATCAGCACCTATCCTTTGCTCAGCGGGACCTTGGCAGCCCCCCTACCATCAGCACGCCTGCAAACTTTTTGTCCACTTTTGTCCAATAGCCCTTTACTTCTCAGCCCAGTCCCTCAAAAGACTGAGCTATCACCAACCCCATTGTCCACATTTTGAAATCATTCATTAAAATTCTTCTCATTTTTTTCCTTTATTTTGCTAACAGAAATGCAAATGAACACTGGCTGTCACACAATCTTCTTGCCAAAGATAATAAACTACTAAGGTGTCGTTTTGCTACGTTATCATAAAAATGAACTACATTTCCCGAAATAATGCTGAATGCTTCGTTTGCTATATTTTAAGTTTATATATTTCAACGACGTGGCGGGAACTTTTCGTGGCTTTTTACCCAGAGTACCCTTCGGCCTTATGACGCGCCGGAAGCGGATGCTTCTTCCTTTCCTCCATTAGGTGAGTTTGTGGCTGCTGCGTGTTGTTTGCTGCTCCTCTCAAAGTCGGCAAATTCAAAGTTCTTTTTGGAGTACGACTCTCAGTTTTAATGGACTAACGCGTGTGTGTGTTTTAATTTACAGGTTGCAACCATGGGCCGTCGACCAGCCCGCTGGTAAGTGGTCCGATTGAGTTAGTTTCAGGACGGAACGGTGCAGAAAATGGCAGCTCCGCCGGACCATGTGGACGCGGCGGCGCTGCCGCCAGGGCCGCTCTTAGATCAGCTCTAGTGTTCGACTCTGGAAGCTATTTCGTATCTCGCCCATTTGTAATACGAGAAGATTTCGTCATTTTATTTGAGAGATATTGGACCCGTTTCTGTTATCCCCCCCCTTAAATAAGGTGCGATTGCTAACATTAGCTAGCTCGGAGCTAACGGTAGCTGCCATGTCAGACTTGAGGTTTTACGCAGAATACAAAAACATGAATCTTTAGTCTGAAGAAGTCACGTTGGAAGTGTGTTAATGCCACATGTGCACATTTGTGGTTCAGCTGTCAGTAATACAGTGTCAGGTGTTTAAGTCCGTAAGGTTTGAAAGCTGCTTTGTCGGTAGTTCGGCATTTTTCTAAACGATGACGTCTTCCCCCGCGATCAGACGCGTTCTAGAGGTGGAGATGATGCTTCAGTCCTGCACGTTCACCGGACCATTACAATGGGAGCCGTTTTAACTGTAGCAGCAGCTTTTCCTCACAAGAGCTGCAGATTCTAAAGATGACTCGGATGCTTTTTCCACAGTTACCGTTACTGCAAGAACAAGCCCTACCCCAAGTCTCGCTTCTGCAGGGGTGTTCCTGGTAAGCACACTCCACACCACCATGTCTGTCAAGTTGTGCAGCCTATTAAGCCGACTGGTTCTGCTGTGGTGCGGTTCTGGTGTGCAAAGGCTGCAGACAGTGACTCTCTGGTTGTGTATGTCCTCAGCTGGGAGGTGCTGAGATCATTAAGGGACCACTGAGACAAACACAGGTGGAGACTTGCTGGTGAAACAGTGACAATTCTGCACAGCTTTTCAATCTCTGCCTCAATTTATTTTCAAGATCCTAAAATCAGGATCTTTGACTTGGGAAGGAAGAAGGCCAAGGTGGATGAGTTCCCCCTGTGTGGTCACATGGTCTCTGATGAGTATGAGCAGCTGTCTTCAGAAGGTGAGTCGCTGTGACCTTTGTTCCCTGGGGAGACGCAGGCAAGCGTGTTGGGGTGGCGACAAATCAGAATTAATCTGATGGAATCATTTATTCAGAAGTGACTGATCTTCATCCACAGACAGTGTAAATTCATCCATCAAAGGTTCTGATGTTGCTCCAGCTGCTCTTGTTCCCATGGAGGCCTGGAGCTGTTGGATATTTGAAGTTTTTTGTTTTATTTTCTGAGAAGCTGATGTTCCACTTAGCAAAAGGGTACATTTCCTGTCCCGAGGCTCCCGTGTGGGACGGCTGACCTCTTTGGCCCACCTTGGAACTGGTCTGGTGGAAACGCTGGCGAGTTCAGAGACTTCACGGTTCTCCTACTGGGGCTCCGTAGCAGAGATGAATGTTGATGTTCCGAGCTCCATCCACACCGAGACACTCGCTGGAAACCATGTGGTGGAACAGTTATTGAGCCCTGGACATTGGGTTTAGAGAGGACGGAGCCAAGGCTTTAAAAGGATCCCGACCATTAAGACACTTAAGCACAATAATTAACGAGCTACAACAAACCCTGTTGGCGTCTCAGACCGGCGTTTCTTTTCTCGATGATGATGGCGTTTTGATGGGAAATGACCCCAAACATGTAGTAAATACAGAGCGGTCGGACGCAGAATGCAGTGCTCAAACGAGGTTTCGTAGGTGGCCTCTGACTTCAGAAAAACTAGAGATTACTTCTAAATTGTTAAACGTTTCCCCGGGGTCCAGATGTTACGTGTATTTTCTCAGTCACTCTGGTGAAACGTCTCTAAAAAACCAACAGAAGTCCAGTCGAATTCTCTTAAAACTAGATTAAATTTGAAATGTCACAAAATGAGGTATGTTGTCCTGCTGCGTCTGCTGTTGCCATAGCGATGGCGTGCCGGGTGAAACGTGTCTCTCTTGGCAGCTCTGGAGGCCGCTCGTATCTGTGCCAACAAGTATATGGTGAAGACCTGTGGCAAAGACGGCTTCCACATCCGCATGCGTCTGCACCCCTTCCACGTCATCCGCATCAACAAGATGTTGTCCTGCGCTGGAGCCGACAGGTGAGTCACCTGTGGATTCAGCCTCCGGCATCGGCCGCGTTTGAGCCTCTCCTGTCTGTCACGCTGCTCACCTGAACTTCTGCACCTCAGGCTCCAGACTGGGATGCGTGGGGCTTTTGGGAAGCCTCAGGGCACCGTGGCACGTGTACACATCGGTCAGGTGATCATGTCCGTGCGCACCAAGACCCAGAACAAGGAGCATGTGGTGGAGGCTCTGCGCAGAGCCAAGTTCAAGTTCCCCGGGCGTCAGAAGGTGAGTGAGAGGTCACCTGTACAGAGGAAGCTGGTTCTGGTGTGTGAAGGCTGCAGACCGTCACTGGTCCTGTGTCCTGAGCCCAGAGGCGGCCCCTGAAGTGCCCCTCGGGCTGAAACGTGATGGACTCACGTTGATTCCTTGTCGTGCAGATTCACATCTCTAAGAAGTACGGCTTCACAAAGTTCAACGCCTGCGACTTTGATGACATGATGGCCGACAAGCGTCTGATCCCAGATGGCTGTGGGGTCAAGTACATCCCCAACAAGGGTCCGCTGTCCCGCTGGAGGGCGCTCCACGCCAACTAGGGCCGCCGAAGGCTGCGAGCAGACTTGAATAAATCTGGATTTCATTATACACTCTTGTCATGGTCATTCATTTTTGAGTCAATAAAATCTTCTTTTACACTGTAATCACTAATGTGTAACAGATTTATGAAGATAAAATTTGGGACATATCAGCACACAAACTATTGACAGTGTTTTTTAGGACAAAGGCAAGAGATACAAATGTTAAAGTTCAGATGAACTGGCAGAACCTGATCCTTCATGGGGCCGAGGGATGAGAAAAGGTTAAAACCTTTGAGTAGTAAAGTGAAGATGTTTGTAATCTGGGTTTGGGAGAAACGATGGTTTTAGGCCAACAACCTGGACTGAACAGCTGATGGAGAGATGCAATTTCTGGGAATGGAGCAAAGCTTTTCTGCTCTTCTGCCTGGGTTGGAGCTCATCACGGTGTCAGATGAAGAACGCTGAAACATGAAGTCATCGCATATGGAGTAATGTGCCCTGGCGGTTAAGTGATAAATAGCGCCGAATCCTAAATGAGATTAGGTTTCAAGTAAACCGGAATGTTTGTGGTGCAGTAAAGCAAATGAAAATACCTTTGCGTGAGGAGCTCGGAGCTCGGATGGGAAGTCGTTTTATCCAATTATAACAGGAAGTTCCGGACTATTTCCTTCCGGACATTTTATACTGCTGCACAACATGGCTGCCTGCCTACGACCCACGGTTCTCCGCAGGATGCTTCTCGGAGCTTGCAGCCTCCGCAGCTGCACCCTGGGGCGCCCCGCGGGGCTCCGGTTTGTCTGCCACTCCGCCCCGGAAGAGGTGAGAGAATCCACGGAGGAATACAGATACGTGGAGCGGCTCATCCCACCGTCGCGGGTCCCCGCGCCCCCTGTGCACCCCGGAGCCGCGCCGTCCGGGTGGAGGCCCCCAGCGGGCTCGCCCCCGCCTTTGCCGTACATGATTCGCCGCTCTCGCGTGCACAACATCCCCGTGTACGGCGACCTGACGCACGGAAACCGCAGTACGACGCTGATACGGAAGATCGAGGGGGACATCTGGGCCCTGGAGAGGGACGTGAAGCAGCATCTGGCGGAGGTGACCGGCAGAGATCATCCCACACAAGTGAACGAGGTCACCATGACGCTGAAGGTCAAAGGTCACTTCCAGGAGGAGCTGAAGGAGTGGCTGCTCAGCAAAGGTTTCTGAGGTGCTGGAGCTCTCAGACCAGCACCAGAACTGTGGTTCTGCCCAGACCAGACTGCTGCCTCAGCGGGCTGCAGGTCCATGTTGGCCGGAGAGAAACGGATCAGTTTTCCTGACTCAAAGAATTAATGTGATTAAAACATTCAGTTTATTAAACGTGAGGAGCTCAATTAACCGTGGCGTTTTATTTTTCTGCAACAGTCAAAAAGCCTCAGGAGACGCGTTTGTAGAACATGTGATCACTGTCCTCACGGACGAGACGGTGAGACGGGACGTGAAGACAGGACGTGAAGATAGGACGGTGAGACAGGACATGAAGATAGGACGGTGAGACAGGACAGTAAGACAGGACAGTGAGACAGGACGTGAAGATAGGACGGTGAGACAGGACAGTGAGACAGGACGTGAAGATAGGACGGTGAGACAGGACATGAAGATAGGACGGTGAGACAGGACCGTGAGACAGGACATGAAGACAGGACAGTGAGACAGGATGTGAAGACAGGACTGTGAGACAGGACTGTGAGACAGGACGTGAAGATAGGACGGTGAGACAGGATGTGAAGACAGGACAGTAAGACAGGACGGTGAGACAGGACTGTGAGACAGGACGTGAAGATAGGACGGTGAGACAGGACATGAAGACAGGACAGTGAGACAGGACGGTGAGACAGGACGTGAAGATAGGACGGTGAGACAGGACATGAAGACAGGACAGTGAGACAGGACGTGAGACAGGCTGAAACGCTTCTCTTGGGCTCCTCCTGGGCGAACGTCCTCACTCTGCTTGGATCCAAAGGGGCTGAAGCAGGAAGGTCATCGGGGGTGAAGCAGGAAGGTCATCGGGAGGGAAGCAGGAAGGTCATCGGGGGTGAAGCAGGAAGGTCATCGGGAGGGAAGCAGGAAGGTCATCGGGGGTGAAGCAGGAAGGTCATCGGGGGTGAAGCAGGAAGGTCATCGGGGGTGAAGCAGGAAGGTCATCGGGGGGAAGCAGGAAGGTCATCGGGAGGGAAGCAGGAAGGTCATCGGGAGGGAAGCAGGAAGGTCATCGAAGCAGGAAGGTCATCGGGGGTGAAGCAGGAAGGTCATCGGGAGGGAAGCAGGAAGGTCATCGGAGGTGAAGCAGGAAGGTCATCGGGAGGGAAGCAGGAAGGTCATCGGGAGGGAAGCAGGAAGGTCATCGGGGGTGAAGCAGGAAGGTCATCGGGGGTTGAAGCAGGAAGGGTCATCGGGAGGAAGCAGGAAGGTCATCGGGGGTGAAGCAGGAAGGTCATCGGGGGTGAAGCAGGAAGGTCATCGTGAGGTGAAGCAGGAAGGTCATCGGGGTGAAGCAGGAAGGGTCATCGGGGGTGACGCAGGCCGGAGACGCCTCGGACTCTCCTGATGAGCTCCTCCAGACGCTCCACTAGGGACAACGGGAAGAACAGTGGCTGTTTTTGACATCTGTCGTCTGGTGTGTTGAGGGAAAAATAAACCGAGACAGATTCTTCTCACTTTACTGAAGGGAAGCTCTCACCCTCGTTTAAAGAACAAGTTTATCAATCTTAAAGCTTATGAAGAAAACTCAAGACTACTTTTGAATAAAGATTTGACTTGTAAGAAAATAAAGTCTCCATTTTAAGCCAACTGCACCAGTCCCTGCCTCAGTCCAGCGACTGCTCTGCCCGGCTACGCATCAGTAAAGGACCTTACAGAAGGTCAGCTTCTGTCCTCCGCTCGGGTAGCGCCGCTGCGTCTGCAGTGACCTCACTTCCTGGTTCATGGACACAAAGGCCTCGGGCACTTCCTTCAGCACCTCCAGTTCCTGAGGAACAGAACAGCAGCTCAAACACCAGGGTGGAGGTCTGCACTGAGAGGGCCGTGCTGTGGTACCGTGACCAAGGTCTCCAAGAGCCGGAGCGTCCTCTGGAAGACGTCGGGGTCAGTGCTGAAGCTGGGAGCGTCTCTGCAGCAGTAGGCTCTCAGGTCCGCCTCGTAAACACGGCTAAACGCTGCCATCAGCTGCCAGAGGTCACCTGCAGCTACCTGCAGAAGACCGGGGGAGAACACGGCCTGTCCGGCACCCGCGTCCTCCCTCAGGAAGTCACACTGCCGACAGAAGACAGAAGAGCTGAGCAGGCTGAGGTGACGCCTGAGCGAGGCCTTCTCAGGACCAACACGCCACCTCTGACTGGAGCTGCTCCAGGGCAGAAGAGCTCAGCTGGAGGAGGCTGGAAACATCTGCAGCTTCTTCTCTGCTGGCTTTGCACGATGCTCTGGTGGCTGCTGCTAAAGTTCTGAGGGAAGCAGCAGAGAGAGAGAGAGGAGCTGTTCACAGCTGCCGTCCACCGTGGACGTCACATTCAGTGTCACGGCTGAGCGGCAGCAGAGCAGCGACTTCTCCAGGGTTCATCAACATCTCTGCCTCATGTTAGCGGAAAACGGACACAAACGCTCGGGACATACCTGGTGTGTGAAGGCCAGGGCTCCAGCGCAGGTGTGAGCAGCTGAGACACGTGCTCGGATGTGCACAGCTCGTGCAGCAGCATCTCTGTGTCTGTTCTGGCCCCCGACCAGCGTTTGGAGCCTGGAAGCAAAGTCAGCAGCTGCTGCAGGAAGTGGAGCTGCTGGTGGACACTTGCTCTGCCCTGGAGAGAGGGTTCACCATGAGGAAACTGACTCCATCCATCATCCATCATCCATCATCCATGATTCTACCTCTCTGAGCAGGTCCTGATCAGCTGCTCTGCACAACATCAACTCCTGTCCAAGAAGAGCCACTTCTGTTTGTACAGACACAGAAAATGAAACCACAGCAAAACATTCTTTGTATGAAATGAAGGAGGCAGCAAAGTTACCTTTCCACAAAACCTCCTGATCTCTGGACCTCAGCGTGGCCTTTGTGATGCAGCTGCAGAAGTTTGGGTCGACACTGAGACAAAGATAGAAGAAATGAAAAAATAGTTTGACACCCTTTGGAAAAGTGTAATTTTATGTTCGGTGCTGTGATTGTGTATTTAAATGACTGGAGTGTGTCAATACTGAAACCAGCTTTTTGGGTTTTATCTCTTCATCAAAATTAGCCTTGTTAAATCATCTCATATCAATGTGTGTATCTGGACAGGAAATGGAACAGTATTCGAACAAGGAAGCAAAATGTTTTACCCCAACTAAAGGGGCGGGAGGGGAGAAAATAAATGAGAAAAGGGCTATTTTGAGAAGCACAAGTTCAAAATTCATGCATCTACCGACAGCAGATCCAGGCGAGGATGTCGGAGCGATGCTGAGATGGAGCACAGAGAAGCTGCAGGATGCTGCCGGGGTCCTGCAGCTTCACATCCTCCACCAGAGGGCACGAAACAGCCTGCAGAACAGACATTTCATGGAGCCACAGACGGAAGAACAGACATTTCATGGAGCCCGACGTAAGAACGAACATTCATGGAGCCACAGAGACGGAAAACAGACATTGCATGAGAAGCCACCGACGGAAGAAACAGACATTTCATGGAGCCACAGACGGAAGAACAGACATTTCATGGAGCCACAGACGGAAGAACAGACATTTCATGAAGCCACTGACGGAAGAACAGACATTTCATGAGCCACAGACGGAAGAAACAGACATTTCATGGAGCCACAGACGGAAGAACAGACATTTCATGAGCCACTGACGGAAAGAACAGACATTTCATGAAGCCACTGACGGAAGAACAGACATTTCATGAAGCCACAGACGGAAGAACAGACATTTCATGGAGCCACAGACGGAAGAAACAGACATTTCATGGAGCCACAGACGGAAAAGACATTCATGGACCACACGAGAACAGACATTTCACGAAGCCACAGACGGAAGAACAGACATTTCATGAAGCCACTGACGGAAGAACAGACATTTCATGAAGCCACAGACGGAAGAACAGACATTTCATGGAGCCACAGACGGAAGAACAGACATTTCATGGAGCCACAGACGGAAGAACAGACATTTCATGGAGCCACAGACGGAAGAACAGACATTTCATGGAGCCACAGACGGAAGAACAGACATTTCATGAAGCCACTGACAATTAGCGAGAAAACCGTCATTTCCCTACGGGGATGAATGAAAGTACATCTTAATTTCTAAGGGCTGTTCATAAACACATGTCGACAGAACTTCCCATTTTAACCCTTTAAAGCCGTTTGTATCATATTTGATACGCGAGATTCTGAGACGTCTCTTTTTTCTAAACCCAAATCAAGTGTGGCCCCTAACCCTAACCCAGACCACTGTCCTCTCCAGAACCAACTCCAACACCCCGTAAAAGAGGCTGCAGTGTGCCTCTTGTGCTAAAAAGTGCTATGCAAAAAAACCAAAGAGAAAAATGTTGTTGTTCATGTTCTATATTGTCAAAATGTTATGGGCAAACTTTGTTTTTGTGTCTAAAGTTAACATAGTCGTGAGCTAAAAGTTGCCGAAATCGCCTAATGTATCATATTTGATACAAAAAAAATGTCATAAACAAAATCAAAAAAAAATTGGGATTTTGTTAAAAGGTTCAATAAACATCTCATTTCCAAAAAATTAGACTTTTCTGGCTATTTTTTGATGTGTCAGGCTTTATAGGGTTAACGTTATAATCTTTATTGGCATCTTTTATATGAAAACAAATACATATTCTGACTCGAGTTTTGATTAATTAAATGAATTTATCCAGGAATGAGTTAATTGTACTTCTTTTACCTGCAGTGAAGTAAAAACATCTCGGGCAAGTTCTTCTTCTGTTGAAGCGCGCGCCATTTTGCGCATGTTCTTCTTCTCTTGCCGGTGATCCGCGGGGTCGGCGGTGTGTTGCTGCCCCCTGCGGTTCGCTGCCTCTACTACAGTCAAGAGGAAAAACAAGACTGGGTATCGTTATAAATATTAGATTCGAATCGTTGGGTGTGTGTGACGTAAAGAAATGTACAGTTACTTGTATTTTAGTTCATTCGTTAGAAATTTGTATTCAAGTACAACTGTATTGAATGCATAGAGGAATTATCGTAAATAGAAAATTCTATAAACTAACTGTAGGGGGCGATGGCGCACGAGCTGGTTGTAATTTGTTAGAGAAGGAAGAAGAAGAAGGGGAGGAGGAAGAAGAGGATAAAAGAAACTCGTGAGTCGAGAGTTGATGTAATGAAATCAGATAGTCCACATTAAACGGTACCTTTTTGATCTTTAGCTTTTTTCTCAGAGATCCGTGTTGTCGTTCAACATGAAGAAGAAGGGTTCGGAGAAGAAGCGCCATGTGGTGGCCTGGATCAACAAAGCGGAGTGGGACCAGGTCATGGACCAGCTGTACTCGAAGGATCCCTCGCTGCAGAAGTTCGCCCTGAGCCGGGTCTCAGCCTGGAAGGCCAGGTACGCCAGCAGCACTCCTGTCGCCGTGGACTGCACCGCGGACCTGGTCCGGTGTCAGGTCCTGGACCGGGCCGGGGCCCTGAACGGTGACGATCTGGTCTTGATGTACGGCGCGGCCCTGGTCCGGTTCGTGAACTTGATTACAGAACGGCAGCAGGGGAAGGTCGCACGACCGCTGCGACGACTGGCTGGAAACCTGAACATCCCGGAGTGGGTCGTGAACCTCCGGCACGATTTCACCCACCGCAAGATGCCCACGCTGAAATGGTGCCGCAAGGGATGCAAGGTGGTTCTGGAGTGGCTGCAGCAGGAGTACTGGTCCAGGCAGCTCGGTGGGGGAACGAGTGAAAATTGGGATTTAAAGGATGAGGAGGAGGATGAAGAGGAGATGAAGATGAGGGAAGATGAGCTTGCTGCCAGGAAGAGGGAGATGCAGGCCTACCAGAAGGCCCGCGGCCTGCTTGTTTCTTATGAGAAGACTCAGTTTGAAAGTTTAGGCGGAGGCCCAGAAGGGGGTCCGTTTGCAGACCTGAACTGGCTGTTGGCTGAGATCAAGCAGTTCTCCCTGGAGGCCAGTGGGCTCCTCATCGACGTGATGCTAGAAGATGGATTTCTGGTTCCTACAGCCCAACAGTTGCAAACGTTAGGCTGTGGTTCTGGTTCTGGTGATGGTCCCTGTCCTGTGGAACCCAAGCTCCCTCAGATCTTCCTGCACTTTTGGCTGAGTCTCCTGAAGATGCTCAACGCTCCGTCTTTCATCCACCTCCTGCTGGAGAAGCTCTTCGCGGAGCTGAAGCTGCTGACTGCAGAGCCCAACGACCACAGGATCTTCTACGTCTCCGCCTGGATCTCCCAGCTCATTTCATGCAACGCCAAGAACGTCGCGCAGCACTTTGAGACCAAGGTGCAGCGGAAGGCTCGGCTGAAGGGCCGCATCTTTGTGAACCGGATCCAGATGAGGTGGCAGCAGCTGGTGGCGCTGTGCCTGGAGGCGGCCTGCGCCAGCACGCCGCACCTGCTCCGGTTGATCCTGGACGACATGGAGCACCCTCTGCCCCTGGAGACGCGGCAGAAGCTGCTGCAGCTCTGCTCCATCTACACCCAGGCGGACCGCTCCGGCCCGGCTGCTCCGGCCCAGCAGGTCTACACGCTGGAGAGTCTGCGTGAGAAAATGCAGCGCTCGCGTTGGCGAGCGGCGGTGGCGAGGAGAGACCCCGTCTCCCGGGAGACCGCAGGAGCCCCCGGCGACGAGGCGGATCGCCTGCTCGGTTCCCCGTGGCAGGTGTGCACCGACGACGTTGCGTGGAAGAACTTCCCTCTGGGCGAAGTCCCCAGACAGTCGAGCGAGCCGTCCTCGCTCATGGTGGAGAGCTTCTCCAGCATGACTGTGTTTGACCAGCTGGTGGAGGTGGAGGGCGCCGCCCGGAGCGCCGCCCCGCAGCCACCGGCCAGAACCACCCAGGCTCTGCTCTGGACCAGCGGGGACGTCGTCAGGCTGAAATGTGGCCTGAGGCTCTTCTGAATCCAGTTGGTTGGATGAGCTTTGGTGTGTAAAGAAAACTTCATTTCTCTAATAAATGATCTCACCCCGATAATTGAATCTGTCAACAAACGTCTTCACATGAAAGTGACGATCTAAAGTCTCCCGAAGCTGTTTTAACAAATGCAAAAGTTTCATCTTTTCCTTTTAAAATGCTTTCAAATCCCGAAGGAACCTGTTGAGCTGGTGTTTGATGGTTTTAGTTTCAGAAGCTTTATTGTGCGTCACATCGCGACAGGTCAAAGGTCAAATAAAACCGCCAGACATCGAAGACGCTTGGCGCTGCTTCAAAGTTTCCATCTGTTTCTCTTTATAACTTTGTGGCATTTTAATGTTTTGATCTCGCTCACTTGGGGCTGAAACATGAGCTGAGTCATCAGTAATCGGCCGTCGCTGGAGCTCCGCCTCCACTCGGGTTCCCAAACCGGAGCAAATCCTTGACCCCCCTCAGGTCATCCCCCCTCGGAAAACTGGACGGAATATTTCCAGGAAGGAAGGAGATGATTAATCACCCGAGACAGGGTTAAGGAGCAGGTCAGCCAATTTTAATGGTTTGATTTCAAGAATAGCAACGTTTATTCCTTTATTCCTTCACTCCCTCCTTTATTCCTTCCTTCCTTTATTCCTTCCCTCCTTCCTTTGTTCTTTCCCTCCTTTATTCCTTCACTCCTTCCTTTATTCCTTCCCTTCTTTATTCCTTCACTCCTTCCTTTTATTCCTTCCCTCCTTTATTCCTTCACTCCTTCCTTTATTCCTTCCCTCCTTTATTCCTTCACTCCTTCCTTTATTCCTTCCCTTCTTTATTCCTTCACTCCTTCCTTTATTCCTTCCCTCCTTTATTCCTCCCTCCTTTATTCTTTCACTCCTTCCTTTATTCCTTCCTTTTATTCCTTCACTCCTTCCTTTATTCCTTCCCTCCTTCCTTTGTTCTTTCCCTCCTTTATTCCTTCACTCCTTCCTTTATTCCTTCCCTTCTTTATTCCTTCACTCCTTCCTTTATTCCTTCCCTCCTTTATTCCTCCCCTCCTTTATTCTTTCACTCCTTCCTTTATTCCTTCCTTTTATTCCTTCACTCCTTCCTTTATTCCTTCCCTCCTTCCTTTGTTCTTTCCCTCCTTTATTCCTTCACTCCTTCCTTTATTCCTTCCCTTCTTTATTCCTTCACTCCCTCCTTTATTCCTTCCCTTCTTTATTCCTTCACTCCCTCCTTTATTCCTTCCCTCCTTTATTCCTTCCCTTCTTTATTCTTTCACTCCTTCCTTTATTCCTTCACTCCTTTATTCCTTCACTCCTTTATTCCTTCACTCCTTCCTTTATTCCTTCCCTCCTTCAGCCTGCTGCTCTGTGTGATTATCACATTTCTGACTGATCTTCATTCATCCATGTTTTGATTGATTGATTGATTGATCCATGTTTCTGATATAGCGATTGATGTGAATGGTGGTTTTTAAATTGACTTAAATATTCCTAAACGTTGAAGTTTGCATACAGGCTTAAATGGATTATTGATCATTTGCTGTAAAGCCTGGTTAGCATCATTTTCTTCATTGAACAGAAAATAAATAAATTTATACCCTCAACAGTAGAAAGTCAAAAATGTATTGGTTATTCAAAAACAATCTTTAAATGATGTTTTATTTAATATTAAATTTACTGAAAATAACCGAAATAAAATTAACCAGTCACCTGCCTCTGATATTTCAATCTTTCTTTCTTAATATTATCAACTGTTATTACCAGCATTCTTAATTTATTATTGTATTTTTATGATTCTGAGTTTTCTTTCTAGGATCATATATAATTGACCTCTGATGTTAAAGCCTCCAGATCACATTAACTATTGTCTGCTGGGCGTCGTGTTACTGACTGAAGAAGAATGTTCAGATATTAGATATTTATCTTACATATTTATATTTATCTCACATTTATGGTTCAGAAACATGATCGTTAGAAGGCGTGAACGGTGGGCAACATGTCCTCCACTGTCCCAGGTCCACAGACTCAGAGGATGTTGTATTTAGGGCGATTTTCCGAGGTACCGGGGCCTCGTGGTCAGATTTAGGCGCGAGGGTCCTCCAGTCCAGGAGGTGGCGGTACTGCACCCGCGAGCGGTTGGTGACGCCACAGAAACAGGAGAAGAAGAAATTGATCTTGGCGACGCCATCACGTGACGGTGTAATTGTTAGTAATTGTGAACTTTAAGTTCTTAACTTTGAGATCACAGCTTTAAGATCACATCCAGCTGTTGATCTGCATCGTGTTCTCTTCCTTTACAAACGGTAAGTTAAATAGTTACGTTCTTCCGAAAGCTGCCTTCCGCCTAAAGCCTCGTGGCGTCGGTTGTCTTAGCTTGGTCAGTAGCGGGAGAAAACTGTTCAGATCAACGGACAGGAGTCATAAATGACATGAATAGGAATCTAAAAATGGATTGATTCATATAGTGAAGAGACTTTCAGTGAGATCTCTGCGTCTCTTTCAAACGGGCTAACCGGCGCTAGCTGCTAATAGACGCCAGGGTTAGCATGCTAATATGTGTCCGGCTGCTTTTTATAGTTGTCAAACTCGTGAATCAGTTCTGAAATATTAATATCTCCTCATCAGTCCGTGCATGTCCGACGTGGCCATTATCATGCTTTCTAATCTTTTCTGCTTATACGTTTAGATCCTCTAATTTGACATTCTGTAAATTGATGCTATAAAAAATTGTTAATAGTTATTTTAATGAATTCTGCTGTCACAAGCCAATAGTAGAAATGTTGCACCTGTTCTCCATGTGTGCAGGTGACCTGCAGCCCAGAGCACAATGATCACCCGAAGAAGAGGCCGCAGGATGAGCAGCGGCGAGGAGCCGTCGCTGAAGGTCGAGACGGTCGCCACCTCCGAGAGCGCCACAGACGCTTCACAGACCCTGACGGCCATCACAGCTGGGATGGACTTCGCTGAGTTGTTTGAATTTGAAGACGTGGACTGGTCTGAGAGAGATGCCGCTGTTTTTGACATGGCTTTAGACGGTCTCGGTGCCGCTGGCGTCATGGATGGAGACTCTGGGATGGACGTGTCTGTCGGGGCCCCTGATGGGATGTTCTGGCCTGACCTTCAGACGGAACACGGGAGAAATCCAGCCGGTCATGTGAGCAACAAAAACGCAATCGCTGCCAGATTGAACCGCTTGAAAAAGAAAGAATACGTCAACAACCTGGAGAAGAAGGTGAGCGTCCTGTCGGCAGAAAACGGCACGCTCAAACAGGAGAACTGTCAGCTGACCAGCAGGGTGGAGGAGCTGGAGGGGGAAACCAGGTACCTGAGGGCGGTTCTGGCCAATCAGAGTGTGCTGGCACAGCTGCTGTCTCGACTGAGCGGCATGAAATTATCTTCCTCGCTTTTCCAGAACGCCAACCCCAACGATCACGACTACGCTTTGCCCAGGAAGCGGGTGAAGGTGAAGGAGAAGGAGACCTCCGGGGGGGTGTGTCTGCACGTGGACCAGAACCACGTGTCAGTGGAGTTCTGCAGAGAGTGTGCAGAGAGTGCAAGCACCTCACTGAGAGTGTAGGCTCAAGTAGTGACGGGCTGGGGCGCCCCAGGACTGAGGGTGGGGGGGTGCTGAAGGTTTGTGTGGTGGACATGAGCAACACGTGACTGCTAAACCTTGTTGACAGTTTCTTCTAGGTGTTGCTTGATCCAGCTCTGGGATGGGTGGCTGTGTGACCCCTGTACCTGCTGGGCTCCATGGTAAGGACCAGAGCACGCAGCTTCAGCAGACACTTGTTCATTTACTGCTTCTCTGATTGTGTTGCGTTGTGTTGGGTTCTTTTGTTTGAGGAACAATAAAATGTTGTAGATGTTGATGGTGAAGGTCCACAAAGAGAAGCATCAGAGAAGCAAATGTTCTGGAGAACTTCTCTTTGTGAACCAGCACCGTTGGAAGGAGGAACGTCTTCATTTAGCACATCCTATTTTTCTTTATGCTAAAGTGGAATCTGCTGATGGAAGCTGGCGCGGTGGGACAGCGGCTGCCAGCTCGGCCGCTCTGTTTAGTAAAGGTAGTACTGGTATCCAACGGTATCCTCTTCTACCCTCTACTGCACCACACGGGGCTGGACACTGCTGGACCAGCCGCACGGGCTGGCCCGCAAATCTGTGCTTTAGTTTTCATATGTATGTGGCAAAGGAATCATTTTGGCTGAATAAATGAGATTTTCTTAGTGTTTGAGCTGAAATATCGGCTGTTTTGTTCTGTACGTGTGATATTAATGCATCTCTCTTTCTCTTTCTGAACAGCAAGATCTCTGCCCATAAACCTCTTTCTGTTGGGTGACGGCTGCCGAAACCCCGAGCGTAGTTAGAGCCAGCGTCAGAAACGGCCGCTTCAGCGCCACAGCTGGTGAAGCCCAGGCGTTAGCGTTAGCGTTAGCGGAGGGGGCCCCGAGGGAGGGAGGGGGCAGGACCAGAGAAATGTGTTCCACTGCTTTCTGTTGGGGGGGGGGGGCTCTGCAGCAGAAGATGCGCTCGCTGAGCATCGGCGGTCCAGGAAGCTGTCGAGACGCTGTGTTTTTCTTGCTTCCCTGGTCAGCCATAGTCTGCACATTGGCCACGCCCACACTGTATTTCTGTCCAATCACAGCAATTCGCAGGTACCAGGTGAGGAGGAAGTTGTGCCTGGAGGGTGGCGTACAAGCTTCAGGAACACAACAACCTGGTTCCTCTTCCTGAGGCTGAGAACACCTTTCTCTGGACCCTGGCGTGTGCGTGCGTGCGTGCGTGCGTGTGCACGTGAGCCGGAGATGATCCGAGTACCCTCCTGTCCATGAGAAAACCCCGTCTGACCCTTCCTCCTCCTCCAGGGCCGCCTGCCTTCAATCTTTCAGCACAGAACCGGAGGTAACCGTTGACTCGCGGTTGCGAGGATTTCCACGCTAACCATCGGTAACCATCACACCTTTGCGCGAGTAAATTACCGGCTACTGTCCGCGGCGTCTAAAAGAGGGCGGAGTCACTCGGTGCACAGTGGTGAAGGGGAAGACCCCCCGGAGAGCAGCGACTGACAGGTGAGTTTAGGTGTTGCTGGGAGCGCTAGTTCCCGTCGCCATACCTGCGGATTCCTCCTGGCCACGCCCACCTAATCTGGTAGGAGAACTAATCTGGTAGTTCCAGAACTACAGAACCGGATGTTGACCAACAGCCTTTAAAGAAAGAACACGATGTCGCCTGTGTCCAACGGTGGAAGGGAAGTGGTTTGCTAGACCGTGCTAGTTCAGACGGAACGTTCTAGCCCCGATCATGGCGTTCCACCTGGGAAGCGTTCTGCCAGAACGTAATCTCAACGTAATCTGAGAACGTTGAGCGAACACCTGAGAAGAGGCTGAACGGTGATGGACAGCTGACCTCCGACCCCGCTGACCCACCCAACCCGACTCTACCGGCAGCTTATTTTCATATAATGTACAGCTATGCTCCTCCCTCTCCCCTCTCTCCCTCCTCCCCTCCTATCTTCTCCCCTCCCCTCTATCCTCTCCCCTCTCCTCTCTCCTCCTCTCCTCCCCCTACATGAGCCTGGTCCTGCTCCAGGTTTCTTCCTGTTACAGGGGAGTTTTTCCCGCCCCTGTTCCTTGTTGGGGGTCAGGCCCTGGGGTTCTGGAGAGGGTCTAGAGACACTTTGGACAGTACCAGACGCTGTATGAATAAAGATTGATTGGTGGATAAACGGATGCAGACCGAGGAGCTGAAGAAATGATCTAACTCTGTGTTTCTGTGTTTCCCTTTGCTGGTCCTGGACTTTGGTCAGGTGACTTTGGTCAGGTGACTTTGGTCAGGTGACCGTTAGTGTTTAACTCTGTGCTTCCTGTCAGTCGTGACGATGCATTCGAGCCATCTGAGTTTAATGAGCAGCACAAAGCAAGTTGAGAACAACATCCCATCATTTCAGTCCCCAGTTCAGCTTTTTGGTTCAGACGTTGAACTTGTGCAGTCGGTCCTCAGGAAAGGTGGGCTCACCTGGGCAGGTGGGCTCACCGGGGCAGGTGCGGGGCAGGTGGGCTCACCTGGGCAGGTGCAGGGCAGGTGCGCTCACCTGGACACCTGGGCAGGTGGGCTCACCTGGGCAGGTGCGCTCACCGGGGCAGGTGGGCTCACCTGGACAGGTGGGCTGACCGGGGCAGGTGGGCTCACCGGGGCAGGTGGGCTCACCTGGGCAGGTGGGCTCACCGGGGCAGGTGGGCTCACCTGGGCAGGTGGGCTCACCGGGGCAGGTGCGCTCACCGGGGCAGGTGCCCGGCCTGTTACTGACTGGCCGTTAAAGGCAGCTGCCACACCAGCAGCGTGTTCTCCGTCTTCTCCGGGTCTCCTGCAGAGGAACCTCCTAACCTGCGGTGTCCTCGTCCTCCGGAGAAGACGGCTGTGGAGACCACGCTGCTGCGCCTCGCCTCCCCCTCGCTCCCCCACTCCGCCGCTCGGCCCCTCACCCACACGTCGGGGTCTTCGCTCACCGCGTAGATGGAGCCGTCCTCCGGGCCGTGCTCTGGAGGTTCTGTGTGGAGCTTTGGGCCGTCTGGTTCGGCCTGAGAACTCAGCAGCTTCCCTGGCAGCTGACAGGTGGAGCGAAGGCGGTACTGCAGCAGGAAGCCTCGGGGCTCCTCCGCCTGGGGGGCAGCACCTCTCTGGCCTTGATTATCTTCATCCTTCATGTTGGTGGAGTCTTGTCTGAGCAGGTCAGAGGTCAGCAGGTAGTGGGCTGCCACCAGGAAGTCCACTGGACCACAGTGAGCGGTCAGCGATGTGATCCCTTTACCTGAAGGGTGGACAGGTGTGGGTGAGGCTATAGGGTCACCATGGTTACCCACAATCCTCCTACTGTATAAAAGCTCTCGCGCTCTGTTCCCTACCTAGTGCACTAAGTAGGGCGTTAGTGACCTATTTAGTGCACTAAGTAGGGCGTTAGTGACCTATTTAGTGCACTAAGTAGGGCGTTAGTGACCTATTTAGTGCACTAAGTAGGGCGTAAGTGACCTATTTAGTGCACTAAGTAGGGCGTAAGTGACCTATTTAGTAGACTAAGTAGGGCGTAAGTGACCTATTTAGTGCTCTAAGTAGGGCGTTAGTGACCTATTTAGTGCACTAAGTAGGGCGTAAGTGACCTATTTAGTGCACTAAGTAGGGCGTAAGTGACCTATTTAGTAGACTAAGTAGGGCATAAGTGACCTATTTAGTGCTCTAAGTAGGGCGTTAGTGACCTATTTAGTGCACTAAGTAGGGCGTAAGTGACCTATTTAGTAGACTAAGTAGGGCGTAAGTGACCTATTTAGTGCTCTAAGTAGGGCGTTAGTGACCTATTTAGTGCACTAAGTAGGGCGTAAGTGACCTATTTAGTGCACTAAGTAGGGCGTAAGTGACCTATTTAGTGCACTAAGTAGGGCGTTAGTGACCTCTTTAGTGCACTAAGTAGGGCGTTAGTGACCTCTTTAGTGCACTAAGTAGGGCGTTAGTGACCT
>NC_042304.1:18022136-18042136 GCF_901000725.2 Takifugu rubripes
CTACCTCCACTCACAACTGACTTGGACTCTGTTCCACATTTGTGTCTCGGTTCTGACTGAGCGTCTCGCTGGCTTCTGCCTTGTTCCTACCCAAGTCTGATCTCAACAGGCTAAAGCTGCTTTTTAAGGGCAGCAACATCTTGTTCTTGGATGTGTTCAGGCATTTACACTAAGAGGAAGAACGAGAGAAGAGGTCCATCACCTTCAGAAAGTCCAGGAACACTGGTTTGGACATGCAGGCCTTCTTGAGCAGCGCCATGCTGTGCGTGAAGTTGTTGATGTAATCACTGTACACGTTGAGGACCATGGTCTTGGAGAACTGTTGAGAAACCTCTGATTGAGCATGTTTGCCAACACTTCCCAAAATTCAGACAATATTAGATTCATAACAATTACCAAATGTATAAGAATTTTTGGAGCAGCTAGCATGTTAACTAGCTAGCTTTGAACCATCTCGTTGAGCCAACCCAAAGACCTGCACCAGGAAAGGACCAACCTGAGAATGTAGCTAACCCAGTAACTAATTACAGGCAGCGTCACTGACCGAGGCCACAAACAGGTCTCCGATCTTTTCGCTGCTGTCCCAGTCAGCTACACGGGACGCTAAAGCAATCTGGAACATGGCGTGGCAGTGGTGGATCTCCTGCACACGGTAGAAGATCCGATGCACCTTCCTGTGGTTGAGGATCAAGTTCTGTGGTTCCAGCAGTGGTTTCTGGTACTCCTAGAGATAAAGAACAGTCAATTCTTCATGGGACACTCTCCCCAGATGAACAGAGCTCTCCCCATAGGTGTGACCAGGGGTGCATGCAGTGGGGGGGGGGGGCGAGGGGGCTGCAGCACCCCCCCCCCAGCATCAAAAGGTCCAGGTGTGACGCACCTGCACAATTCTGTTGAGGGAGCTGAGGTAGCTGCTCTCACTTTGCAGGATGGAGTTAAGAATCAGACGTCTCAAAACCTGCAGGAAAGAGTGAGTGAGAGGGGTTAGAGGGGGGTGAGAGAGTGAGAGGGGGTGAGAGGGGGTGAGAGAGTGAGAGGGGGTGAGAGGGGGTGAGAGAGTGAGAGGGGGTGAGAGAGGGGTGAGAGAGTGAGAGGGGGTGAGAGGGGGTGAGAGAGAGTGTGAGGGGGTGAGAGAGTGAGAGGGGGTGAGAGAGAGTGAGAGGGGGTGAGAGAGTGAGAGGGGGTGAGAGAGAGTGAGAGGGGGTGAGTGAGTGAGAGGTGAGAGAGTGAGAGGGGGGTGAGAGAGTGAGAGGGGTGAGAGGGGGTGAGAGCGTGAGAGGTGAGAGGGGGGTGAGAGGGGGTGAGAGAGTGAGAGGGGGTGGGAGGGGTGAGAGAGTTAGAGGGGGTGAGAGGGTGAGAGAGGGAGAGAGGGTGAGAGGGCAGGACAGGACAGAATGTGTGCAGCAGCCTCCACAGGTGAGGCCTCACCTGGTGACCACTCAGCCCCTCTGGCATCAGGCTCAGCTGTGCTGGGGGGTGCTTCCTGGGACACACACTCACGTCCAGATAAGCTTCATCCTCCTGTTTCACAGCTGAAAGAGAAGAAATCCTCCTCTGTCATAAATGCTCCTTTCTGCTCCTGATGTTCCCTCATCACCCGCCGTGTTTACCTGGACGCTCTTTCCTCTGCAGGAACCTCGCCCTCCGAATCATTGCGTCTTTACTTTTCTCTAAATGATCCTTGGAACGGTTCTTCACCAGGTTCAGCAGCTGGAGCACCTGAAGGACACAACAGGGTCCTCTGAGACCGGCCGGACACTTTCTGCCCCTCTTCCAGTCGGACCAGCAGCCTGAGAAGAAACTCACCTACCTCAAAGGTGCCGTCATGGCCTTTATTGTCGTTATACTCACACTGGAGGAGTGTGCGGGCTCCTCGACACTCGACACACTCACACTGGAGGAGTGTGCGGGCTCCTCGACACTCGACACACTCACACTGGAGGAGTGTGCGGGCTCCTCGACACTCGACACACTCACACTGGAGGAGTGTGCGGGCTCCTCGACACTCGACACACTCACGCTGGAGGAGTGTGCGGGCTCCTCGACACTCGACACTCGACACACTCACACTGGAGGAGTGTGCGGGCTCCTCGACACTCGACACTCGACACACTCACTGGAGCTGAGGGGAAAGTCCAACAGCAGACGGAACAGAAGAAGAAGTGCTGATGGAGCAAAGTTCACTTCCTCTTTCCAGGTTTCATTCATAGTGAACTCAGATGTTTTCAGATCAGTTGTGGGTCTGAGCACAACTATTATTGTGCTGAGCAGAAGTGAAACATCTGCAGCTCGGAGCAGATCAGCGTCCAGGTCGGTGGTTCAGAAGGAAACGCCGAAGCGTGAAGATCACAGCAGGAGCCACTTTAGAACAGAAGCTGCTCAGCTGTTCTCCAGACGGTGGTAACATGGATGAGGGCAGGAACGTGGACTCAGACCAGAGTGGAGATTTCTTACACTGGAACAGTTGAAGGTTAACACAGAAATTTAAACTATTCAGTCTTACCTTCAAATCGGTACCTGGACCATCAGAGCTGTCCCTGGAGCTCCAGATGTTGGACTGGTGCTGTGCAGGTCTCTGGATGTCCTCATAGATGTCATCAACATCTGCACAGAAACCAGATTCAAATGGCTGATTTTACACGTCGCCTGTCGTCCAAACCCACAAACCTGCCGCCGGTGGATGAAGGTTCTCCACGGGAACATCATCATATATGGCAGGAGGCTCACTGATGGCGCTCTCCTGGATGAGGGCTGCTGGCCTCTGCTGGCCTGAAGGTTTTCAGAAGCCTGACGTTCTTCTGTGGTCACTGATGTGTTTGCACCTGTGCTGAAACGTTGCGTGAGCTCTGAAACGATGGAGAACCACTCTCTGCACTGATGTGAAGACTTCTGGACTAAAGGAACCCACAAACCAGAACGACGCGCTGAGAACGTGGACGCACGTTCAAATAGTTGGTGCGCCTCTGTTGGACCTGCTCTCTACCTTCAGGACGACTGCTCACGCTGCAGGAACCATCCAAAACTGCGACTGATCCCAGATCAGAAGAAGCGGAGCATCTGTTCACATTGACATTATGACCTCAGAATGATGCTGTCACATCTCCAACAGCTCCAACGCTAAAAGGGGCTAATTCAGGCCCCACTGAGGGCCTCTAGATTGAGATGTTTCTGACTGTGGACGTGGACGTGCACGTGCACGTGGATGTGCACGTACCCCTCTGGAAGCCCTCTGACCATCACATCCGGAAGGAGAGGGAAAGGTCAGCCAGCTGTGACCCCCTCTGCCCCAGTATAACCAGTCATTAACCCCCTCTGCCCCAGTATAACCAGTCATTTACCCTCTGCCCCAGTATAACCAGTCATTGACCCCCTCTGCCCCAGTATAACCAGTCATTAACCCCCTCTGTCCCAGTATAACCAGTCATTGATCCTCTCTGTCCCAGTATAACCAGTCATTAACCCCCTCTGTCCCAGTAGAACCAGTCATTGATCCTCTCTGTCCCAGTATAACCAGTCTATTACCCCCTCTGTCCCAGTATAACCAGTCATTGACCCTCTCTGTCCCAGTATAACCAGTCATTAACCCCCTCTGTCCCAGTATAACCAGTCATTGATCCTCTCTGTCCCAGTATAACCAGTCATTAACCCCCTCTGTCCCAGTAGAACCAGTCATTGATCCTCTCTGTCCCAGTATAACCAGTCATTGATCCTCTCTGTCCCAGTATAACCAGTCATTGATCCCCTCTGCCCCAGTATAACCAGTCATTAACCCCCTCTGTCCCAGTATAACCAGTCATTGATCCTCTCTGTCCCAGTATAACCAGTCATTTATGGCTGTTGAACCTTTCTGTGCCCCTTACGTTTTTCTGAGTAATTAATTAAATGTGTAATTCAACATTCAACATTTTTGATAAAAGCCACAATTTTATTTCTATGTTTTTCTGTTGAAAGATTCTTTAGAACTTCATGAATCAAAGATCAAAGAGCATTTTAGTTTGGTTGTCATGGTTTTACTGGCGTGCTGCGGCCAGAAGGGGGCAGAGTTGTGCCTGATAATAAGCTTAGCTTAGCATTTTGGCTCGTGTGTTTTGGTGTGTGTCTCCTGTGGGTGGTGTGTGTCTCCTGTGGGTGGTGTGTGTCTCCTGGGGGTGGTGTGTGTCTCCTGTGGGTGGTGTGTGTCTCCTGGGGGTGGTGTGTGTCTCCTGTGGGTGGTGTGTGTCTCCTGTGGGTGGTGTGTGTCTCCTGGGGGCGCAGACTGGGTCCCCCTACTGGTACACGTTGGTAATGCAACGACCCAACAAACGTGGAAAAAGGTTTATTAAGAAAAGCAGAGTTGTTTTCCTTACAGATTTGTAGTGAAATCTTCACATCCCAAAGTCATTTTTAAACACTGGTCACATCACACAGAAACACAAAGTTCACAAATGCTGATTTCCATCCCGGTGGTCCTCATCATCAGCAGGAAGTGACCTCACTAACCTGGCAGGAAATGAAACAAGAACAAAGAGAAGCCTTAATTAGTCTTAAAAAGACTGGAGAGATTTAAAAGACTTCACACCAACCAGACCCACATGAAGGATTCATGATCCCACATGAAGGATCCATGATCCCACATGAAGGATCCATGATCCCACATGAAGGATTCATAATCCCACATGAAGGATCCATGATCCCACATAAAGGGTTCATGATCCCACATGAAGGATCCATGATCCCACGTGAAGGATCCATGATCCCACGTGAAGGATCCATATTCCCACGTGAAGGATCCATGATCTCACGTGAAGGATCCATGATCCCACGTGAAGGATCCATATTCCCACGTGAAGGATCCATGATCCCACGTGAAGGATCCATGATCCCACGTGAAGGATTCATGATCCCACGTGAAGGATTCATGATCCCACGTGAAGGATCCATGATCCCACGTGAAGGATTCATAATCCCACATGAAGGATCCATGATCCCACATGAAGGATCCATAATCCCACATGAAGGATCCATGATCCCACATGAAGGATTCATAATCCCACATGAAGGATTCATGATCCCACATGAAGGATCCATAATCCCACATGAAGGATCCATGATCCCACATGAAGGATTCATGATCCCACATAACGGGTTCATGATCCCACATGAAGGATTCATAATCCCACATGAAGGATCCATGATCCCACATGAAGGATTCATGATCCCACATGAAGGATCCATAATCCCACATGAAGGATCCATGATCCCACATGAAGGATCCATAATCCCACATGAAGGATCCATGATCCCACATGAAGGATTCATGATCCCACATAACGGGTTCATGATCCCACATGAAGGATTCATGATCCCACATGAAGGATCCATGATCCCACATGAAGGATTCATGATCCCACATGAAGGATCCATAATCCCACATGAAGGATCCATGATCCCACATGAAGGATTCATGATCCCACATAACGGGTTCATGATCCCACATGAAAGATCCATGATCCCACATGAAGGATTCATGATCCCACATGAAGGATTCATAATCCCACATGAAGGATTCATGATCCCACATGAAGGATCCATGATCCCACATGAAGGATTCATGATCCCACATAACGGGTTCATGATCCCACATGAAAGATCCATGATCCCACTAAATGTTGGTGATCGTCTGCACTGATTGTAAAAACTAAACAGCCAATCAGAGAGCAGTTTGGATTAGCATCATAGTTTAGCTAGATTAGCTTTTAGGTTAGTTCCATTTTCCGGCTCTCACCTCTTCCATTATTACATCCCAGACCGCTGGCGTTCCCAATCCGATCCATCCGGGCTCCGAAGCAACTGGAGGCCCGTTTTCTGAGGCTCATCAACAGGTCCTGGAGGTGGCTCCTCTGAACTGAAGGTCTGCTGTGGATTTCAGATCTTGTTGCTGTCACTTGGTCCTGGTCCCTGCCTAGGTCCAGGTTCCATCTTTGTCCAGGGTCTTGATCCCTGATGTCATACTCTACCTCCTGGTCGAGTTCTGGGTTCTGTTCCTGATCTGCCTCTGATATAGTCTCCTCGAGACGCTCCAGTAGAGACTGTGGGGACGAAGGTAGTGTGCTTACAATACACACACACACACACACACACACACACACACACACACACACACACACACACACACACACACACACACACACACACACAGTCTCACACAGTCTCACACACACACTCACAGTCTCACACAATCACAGCTGAGTGTCCAGACAGAAGCTAAACACACCTGAAGGAATCTCCGACTGGGAGGATCAAGATTCCCAGAGAATCTGATGGAGCCAAGATGGAACGTTTGATGTTCTTACCTTCAACTGACTGGAGTCACTGGCTGAAAACGGCCGTCCCAGAACATGGCTGTTCACCTGTGTGTGCTGGCCCAGTAGGAGCAGCAGGCCCCACAGGACCAGCGCCGTCATGGTACCGTCAGCTTCTGCCTGTGACGTCTGTCAGGCTCAGCAGCACACACCTTCTCCTTATATACACACACACACACGCGCGCACACACACACACACACGCACACACACACACGCACACACACACACACACACACACGCACACACACACACACGCACACACACACACACGCGCGCACACACACGCACACACGCACACACACACGCACACACACACACGCACACACGCACACACACACACACGCACACACACACACACACACGCACACACACACACGCACACACGCACACACACACACACGCACACACACACACACGCACACGCACACACACGCACACACACACACACGCGCGCACACACAATCATACAACTAATCATACACACACCCCTGAAGTGCATTCCAGCACCTGCTTGGAGCTGAGAGGCCCGTCAGGTGTCTGGAAGTGGTTCCTGTTGGGAACAGGACGTGACCTCACGCCGCAGCGCTCTGCTCCCTGAACAGACCATAGTAGGTTAAAACTGCCGCAGGTTTAGATTAGGAGGTGGAGGCGGAGCTATGTGCTCAGGGTTCCATCATGTTATCAGCCACAGACGCCTGTGAGGGTGGACCGGCTCTCCTCAACATCCTGGACCAGCATCCGGACCTCTCTGGACTGGTGGGTCTCTGATCAGTGAAGAAGAGGATGAAGGATGGAAAAGTCCTTCAACTGTTGACAACCTTAAACGAAACCATGGCAGCTGGGCTGTTGGTTCAACTCCGCCCTTGGGCCTCATGCTGGGGCCAAAGCTGGAACCAGCAGGATCTTTGAGGACATCTCAGGCGACGTCAAGGTCATAAAAAAGTCCCCTCAACGGTGTCAAGTCCAGACGGAGGCAGCGCCACCTCTTTGTTCTGGCGCTGAGGGGCGGGGCCACAGCCACAGAACGCCTCTGAGGGTTGGGAAACGTTTGGAATGTTTGTCTTGATGAGCTCCATCCGGCAGGACAGTGACGAGACCTCCATGGTGGTGGTGGAGCACGTCCGTCCACGCCAGCTTCTGCTTGTTACATTGACTTTTGATGAACTTTTGGTTGGACTTTTTTCTGAGACTCTTCTGATGCAACCAGAGAAATCTCCTCAAATGTTCTCAGCTGTTCCTCAAACAGCCAGAAGAACCGAACTCAGATGGACAGATGGAGGACAGATGGAGGACAGATGGAGGACAGATGGAGGACGCATGGAGGACACATGGAGGACACATGGAGGACACTCGGACCTTTAAAGGACTTTCATTTTGACACGAATGTCAACGGTTTGATTGATGTGTGACCGGAGACATTTATGAAATGAGATGAATGATGCGTTTGTGTCGCCATGACAACCACCCACACGGAGCTACAGACCAGAAATGAAGCGTTAAAAGAGGAACATGCAGAAGCCCCTTCCATCACCCTTCACACGTTTGCAGTTGTAAACATTTATTAAACTCCAAACAGCACATTAACAACACGTCAATAATTAAGCCAATAAACCACAAAGAATATTTAATAAATATCAGTTAATAAATAGCATTTAAATAAAGAATCTTTGGTAGAGACGTTGTAGTTGAGGTAAGACTTCGTTTACTTTGGATCTGAAAGAGAAGAACCAAAACAAATTATTAACCTTTTCCTCCTAATTAAAGGTGAATTATTGCCCTATTTAATGGCTGAGAGACAACAGTTCCAGATGAAGGTTCAGGAACCTTTCTACCATAGCTACATGGTTCTTTGGAACACTAAATAGTTCTCGGTAAAAGTCCTGCACCCTGGGGAGAGCCTCCAGAGCAGATATCTCCTCAGTCAACCAAAGAGCCCCAGTGGTTCCAGAGGTGGAACGGGAACTGGACTTACTGTATTTGCCCACGGTGTTACAGCCCAGAGAACTCATGGAACCTATGCGATCCATCCGTCGGCCGAAGCAGCTGGAAGATCTCCTGGACGAGTCGTTCTGAACGTTTTTGCGGGTGTTGGCTGACAGGAACTCTCTGATGGCCTCCACCTCCACTGGTCTGATTTGGTCTCTGTTGGCTGTCTGCTTCATGCTTCCCACAGGTTCCAGGCTCTCACTGTTTGCTGGAACCATTTGGTCCTCCTCAGTCTCCTCTGACATGGACTCCTCAAGTTTGTGAAGAATCGCCTGAAACAATAGGAACTGCTGATTTCTCCACACAAGAAGGTGATCAGCCATTATGGGAGGTTTGGTTCTCCTCAAATATCTGCTCCATCAGGAACCCTGTCACTTCATCTTCCCCTCACTCACCTCCAACACGTCCACGTCGGTGTCGCTCAGGACTGGGAATGAAGTGGAGAGCGGCAGGTTGAAGATGAGGAGAAGCCCACAGATGGAGACGAAAGACACCACCATGTTTCTCTGACCGTTCCTCTTGCTTTCAGCAGATTGCTCACGTTGTCTCTTTGCTGGTTTCCTGTTGAGTTGCTGGAGCTGCAGCAACCAGGCTCCTTTATACTCCAACCTGACACATATTGGAATGCCAGGAATCGGAGCCACATTCCTGACACCTGCTCCTGATAACAGGCAGTGCCCTTTTAAAGGCCCGTCTCTCCGATAGGGAACATCCGTATGATTCCCTCGGTTGGCTACGTAGAACATTGTTGTGTCTCACATCCCGGAAGCAGCTGGACTGGGATGAGTGTGGGAAACATCTCCTCTGAAGGGCCTCTCAGCCTCACCAGGAAGAACCACTGAACTCCAACAATTCCGAAGGAATTCCAGACGAGTTCTTGATGGGTGCTGGATTTACCAACAGCTGGACAGGATGGATGATGGATGGATGGATGATGGATGGATGGATGGATGGATGGATGGATGATGGATGGATGGATGGATGGATGGATGGATGGATGGATGGATGGATGGATGATGATGGATGGATGGATGGATGGATGGATGGATGGATGGATGGATGACAGACAGACAGACAGACAGACAGACAGACAGATAGATAGATAGATAGATAACAGGTGATAACAGGTAATGAGTAATAACAGGTGATAACAGGAGATAACAGGCGATAACAGGTGATAACAGGTGATAACAGATAATAATAGGTGATAACAGGCGATAACAGGTGATAACAGGAGATAACAGGTGATAACAGATGATAATAGGTGATAACAGGCGATAACAGGAGATAACAGGTGATAACAGGAGATAACAGGTGATAACAGATGATAATAGGTGATAACAGGTGATAACAGGTGATAACAGATGATAATAGGTGATAACAGGCGATAACAGGAGATAACAGGTGATAACAGGAGATAACAGGTGATAACAGATGATAATAGGTGATAACAGGCGATAACAGGTGATAACAGGAGATAACAGGTGATAACAGATGATAATAGGTGATAACAGGCGATAACAGGAGATAACAGGCGATAACAGGCGATAACAGGAGATAACAGGGGATAACAGGCGATAACAGGGGATAACAGGTGATAACAGGAGATAACAGGTGATAACGGGATAACAGGTGATAACAGGGGATAACAGGGGATAACAGGTGATAACAGGTGATAACAGGGGATAACAGGAGATAACAGGGGATAACAGGTGATAACAGGGGATAACAGGTGATAACAGGTGATAACAGGGGATAACAGGTGATAACAGGTGATAACAGGTGATAACAGGGGATAACAGGTGATAACAGGAGATAACAGGAGATAACAGGTGATAACAGGAGATAACAGGAGATAACAGGAGATAACAGGTGATAACAGGGGATAACAGGAGATAACAGGTGATAACAGGAGATAACAGGTGATAACAGGAGATAACAGGTGATAACAGGAGATAACAGGTGATAACAGGGGATAACAGGTGATAACAGGGGATAACAGGGGATAACAGGTGATAACAGGTGATAACAGGGGATAACAGGAGATAACAGGAGATAACAGGGGATAACAGGTGATAACAGGGGATAACAGGAGATAACAGGTGATAACAGGAGATAACAGGTGATAACAGGTGATAACAGGTGATAACAGGTGATAACAGGTGATAACAGGGGATAATAGGTGAGCACAGCACAGCTGCGGCAGCTGCTTCAGGGTTTGTCATCAGTTTAATGCTCACTTCTGAATTTTAAACATCAGAACACTTTTGTTGTGGAGTTACTCTGTAATTAACATGTAATAAGACTTCTTCAGACTTTTGTGGAAAATAGTTATTTTAATAGAATGCAAAAATGCATGGTGATGACTGGCAGGAAGTGTGACCTATGACCTGGAGCCTCGGCGGTCACATGACGACGCTCCGCCTCTGAAACCAGAGCAAACACACCGTTAATGCTGTTACACTTTACACACTGACTGTGGATATTTGACTACAGATGTCTGACATCACTTCCTGATGACTGATTCACAGACGTGTCCCAACACGGGTCCAAACTGGTTCTGCCTCTCTGCCTGAAACCTGCCTTTGGTTCTGACTCATTTCTGATAACAGGTTTCTGATATCAAAGCGACACCTTAGTTTGTTTCCCACCTGATCAGCAGCCGAGTCCGCTGAAGGAGCCGATTCTGGCCAAACGGACCCCGAAGCAGCTCCTCAGACCCCCCTTCTTATAGCGGCTCCTGGAGCGCTTGGAAGTCCTCAGCAGATCTTTGAAGAGCCGCATCAGAACATCGTCTTTCTGCAGCGCCCAGGTGGAGGAGTCCAGTTGTGCTCTGAGCAAAACGTCACCTGTGCCCCGCCCCCGCTCCTGCACCTCCTCCTGCTGCTCCTGCACCTCCTCCTGCTGCTCCTCCTGCTGCTCCTGCACCTCCTCCTGCTGCTCCTGCACCTTCTCCTGCACCTCCTCCTGCTGCTCCTGCACCTTCTCCTGCACCTCCTCCTGCATCTCCTCCTGTTCCTCCAAAGAGCTGAGAGGTGGCTCCAGAATCTGCAGGAAGAATCCAACACATTTATCTGTATCTGCCCTGTTATGATGAGCAGCAGCAGGACCTGCTGATTGGTCAATAAACAGCCAATCAATAAACAGCCAATCAATAAACCGACCTACCTGTAGATCAGGAGCAGGTTTGGCTCCTGATGACGCCACCAGAAGAATGAAAAACAAAGCGTAACCTGGGAGATTCAGGCTCATGTCCTTCAGAGAGACGAAGCAGCGTCTGCTCCTCCAGTCGAGCTCTCAGGCTCTCGGGTCACATTTATACCTCCCGACTCCCTCATCACGCACACGGGGGTAATGATGCGCGACTAACGGCGGCGTACGCGGGGGTTGGCGGGCTGAATGTTTCTCCTCCTGTGAGCTCAGGCATGAGAAGAGCCCAGAGGTCAGACCCTGGAAGGGTCCTCACAGCCGTCACCACCCCAGGAAAGAGATAAGATCTGTGATTTCTGATCAGATACAAAAGAGCACGAACATGAAGGTGTTTGTGATTTACCAGAGGAGGTGACATCATGAAGGTTGTGATGTTCCCAGACATCAAGTTGCTGCACATCTGTAAACTCCAGATGTGAAGCCTGAGTGACCCTGGGGGGATCGAGCTGAGCTGCTGCCATAGCAACACGATGATCATACAGGGGGTGGTAGCGCAGGCTGTGGGGAGCTGGCTGGAGAAGGTTCCTGATTCAAGCCCCAGGGTCCCCAGGGTCCCCATGGAGCTCCAGGTCCCCTTCTGAGAAGGCAGAAGAGCCACAACTTCTCCTAAAATATACAAGGGCGTCAATTCAGCACTGAGTAATAATTTACTTAATAAGTAGAACTAAATAATAGTGTGTGTGTGTGTGTGTGTGTGTGTGTGTGTGTGTGTGTGTGTGTGCGTGCACAACTGTGCGTGAAATAAAAAGCTGCTGAGGCCTGGAGGCCATGAGCTAATGGTGTGTTTCCACTGCAGGAGTTCCTGGTACCGACTTTACAGGAACAATTGGACTCACTTGCTCCACTTTTGTCTCTGCTGCACGGTGGGACATCTAACGTCCTGGCAACGTCCTGGTAACGTCCTGGCAACATCCTGGTAACGTCCTGGTAACGTCCTGGCAACGTCCTGGTAACGTCCTGGTAACGTCCTGGCAACGTCCTGGTAACGTCCTGGTAACGTCCTGGTAACGTCCTGGTAACGTCCTGGTAACGTCCTGGCAACGTCCTGGTAACGTCCTGGCAACGTCCTGGTAACGTCCTGGTAACGTCCTGGCAACGTCCTGGTAACGTCCTGGCAACGTCCTGGCAACGTCCTCGTAACGTCCTGGTAACGTCCTGGCAACGTCCTGGTAACGTCCTGGCAACGTCCTGGTAACGTCCTGGCAACGTCCTGGCAACGTCCTGGCAACGTCCTCGTAACGTCCTGGTAACGTCCTGGCAACGTCCTCGTAACGTCCTGGCAACGTCCTGGCAACGTCCTGGCAACCTCCTCGTAACGTCCTGGCAACGTCCTGGTAACGTCCTGGTAACGTCCTGGCAACGTCCTGGTAACGTCCTGGCAACGTCCTCGTAACGTCCTGGTAACGTCCTGGCAACCTCCTTGTAACGTCCTGGCAACGTCCTGGCAACGTCCTGGTAACGTCCTGGTAACGTCCTGGCAACCTCCTCGTAACGTCCTGGCAACGTCCTGGTAACGTCCTGGTAACGTCCTGGCAACGTCCTGGCAACCTCCTCGTAACGTCCTGGCAACGTCCTGGTAACGTCCTGGCAACGTCCTGGTAACGTCCTGGCAACCTCCTCGTAACGTCCTGGCAACGTCCTGGTAACGTCCTGGCAACGTCCTGGCAACGTCCTGGTAACGTCCTGGCAACGTCGTCCTGGCAACGTCCTGGCAACGTCCTGGCAACGTCCTGGTAACGTCCTGGCAACGTCCTGGTAACGTCCTGGCAACGTCCTGGCAACGTCCTGGTAACGTCCTGGCAACGTCCTCGTAACGTCCTGGTAACGTCCTGTCAACGTCCTCGTAACGTCCTGGCAACGTCCTGGCAACGTCCTGGCAACGTCCTGGCAACCTCCTCGTAACGTCCTGGCAACGTCCTGGTAACGTCCTGGTAACGTCCTGGCAACGTCCTGGCAACGTCCTGGTAACGTCCTGGCAACGTCCTCGTAACGTCCTGGTAACGTCCTGGCAACCTCCTCGTAACGTCCTGGCAACGTCCTGGTAACGTCCTGGTAACGTCCTGGCAACCTCCTCGTAACGTCCTGGCAACGTCCTGGCAACGTCCTGGTAACGTCCTGGCAACCTCCTCGTAACGTCCTGGCAACGTCCTGGCAACGTCCTGGCAACCTCCTCGTAACGTCCTGGCAACGTCCTGGCAACGTCCTGGTAACGTCCTGGCAACGTCCTGGTAACGTCCTGGCAACGTCCTGGCAACGTCGTCCTGGCAACGTCCTGGTAACGTCCTGGCAACGTCCTGGTAACGTCCTGGCAACGTCCTGGTAACGTCCTGGCAACGTCCTCGTAACGTCCTGGTAACGTCCTGGCAACGTCCTGGTAACGTCCTGGCAACGTCCTGGTAACGTCCTGGTAACGTCCTGGCAACGTCCTGGTAACGTCCTGGCAACCTCCTCGTAACGTCCTGGCAACCTCCTCGTAACGTCCTGGCAACGTCCTGGTAACGTCGTCCTGGCAACGTCCTGGCAACGTCCTGGTAACCTCCTCTCACACACACACTCACACACACTCACTCACCGACACTCTCACACTAGAGGTAAGATCGGGCCTAAAAAATCCAGCCCGACCCGACCCAGGCCCGCGGGCATTAAAGCCCGACCAATTTACTTGATTTGCAGGCCCGAGCCCGAAGCAAACCCGAAATTTAAATTTATCCCATAGTATTTTGGGCAGAAAAAACGCAAGATCTTTTAAGGTTAAAATAATCTACATATTTTTATGATCATGATAAATGAATGGAACACAGAATAAGAGGCCAGACAAAGAGAGTGAAAGAGAAATCTTGATGCGCACTCGCTTAATTACGCGGAGAAATACTGCAGCCCACTAGGCTTTAAATAGAATAACGCAAATCAAATAAATGGTAAAAGATATATGAAATTGTTATTTCTATAGTTTTGTTTCAACGTTTTAGTGTATATTTTTATAAACAAATATTTATTAAAAAAAAGTCAGCGAGAGAGAAGCCCGGCCCGACCCGACCCGAACGTAATGATTGACATTTTACGCATTTTAAGCCCGACCCGAATTTCGGGTTGGGTCGGGCTCGGACTCGGGCTCGGTCTTAAGATCTTACCTCTATCTCACACTCACTCACACACACACACACACTCTCACACACACTCACTCACACACACTCTCTCACACTCACACACACTCTCACACACTCTCACACACTCTCACACACACACACTCACTCACTCACTCACACTCACACACACTCACACACACACTCACAGTCACTCACTCACACACACACACACACACATTCACACACACTCACTCACACACACACTCACACACACACTCTCACACACACACTCACAGTCACACACACTCTCACACACACACTCACACACACTCACTCACACACACACTCTCACACACACTCACTCACTGACACTCTCACACTCACTCACACACACACACACACTCTCACACACATTCACTCACTCACACTCTCTCACACTCACACACACACACTCTCACACACACACACACACACACACGCCTGACAGTTTAGCCATTTCCACCCATGGTTCATCATTAATGGACCTTCTAAAAATAGCTTCGCTGGCCTGGAATTCGGCCATTGTTGACAGGAACATTTCCGTGAAGACAAAAAGAAATAACCCGTATCAGCTATTCCGGTCCAACTGTCCCAGCTTCCCAGGCCGTTACCTCACTTCCCATTCCTGCAGGCGATGGAAACACTGGCACACACGGGCTATAACGGGACGGCTCAGCACCACCTTCAACCAGATAAGGTCGCACACAAGGTGCATTCTGTGGCACACATTTACTAGAGCTACTTTAAGATCATCATCACCATCATCATCACCATCATCATCACCACCATCATCATCACCATCATCACCACCACCACCATCACCACCACCATCATCACCACCACCATCATCATCACCACCACCATCATCATCACCATCATCACCACCATCATCATCACCATCATCACCACCACCATCACCACCATCACCACCATCATCACCATCACCATCATTACCACCATCATCACCACCATCATCACCATCACCATCACCACCATCATAATCACCATCACCTTCATCATCATCACCATCATCATCACACAGATGGAATTAGCAGCAAGAACATCATTAAACCCTCTTTAGTTCCTCCTTCACAGATCTCCCTCTGGGTCATGACAGATATCGATGTCTTCCTTCAGGCTTGTGGACCCCCTCACAGACCATAATGAACCTGGGATGAGGGACCAGGAGGGGAGGGGAGGGAGGAGGGGAGGAGAGGAGAGGAGAGGAGAAGGGAGGAGAGGGGAGGTGAAATCGTCCATGTCTCCACTCCACCCGTCTGTCCTCAGTTTTCCGACCGTCAGGGAGAAAATTGTAAATGTTTAAACGTATCGGCTTTATTATCAATTATTATCTGTTATATGAAATCAAAGATATGCAGATATTTTCTTTTGTCATTATCATTTGGGTTTGGTGATATGTCGAAGAAAAGGTGGAATAACAAAACCAGATTGTGAAAGAGCCCAGAAGGAATGTTTATTGTGCAGAATAACGTCGACCACGAGCGTCTCAGCGAGCAGGAATCAAAGGTTCTGATTGGCTACAGAGGATCAAAGGTTCTGATTGGCTACAGAGGATCAAAGGTTCTGATTGGCTACAGAGGATCAAAGGTTGGACTTCTCCGTTTCCATGTTCAAACAGGAGAATCGAGTCCGTCAACAGGAGCCTCCAGGACATGTCCACAGAGGGGACAGAGGAAATAAAAACAGCAGGGTGACGTGGTCACGCAGCGGCGTTTCCAGGGCAACGGGAGCGTCCGTCCATGGCTGTCAGAGCTGCAGAAGGTCAAGGTCATGGTTTGGTCCTCACACCAGCGTTAACCAGCAGGAAGCACCAAGGTCAACGCAGGGTCAGGGTCAGGGTCAGGGTCAGGGTCCGGGTCCAGGTTAGGGTCCGGGTCCGGGTCCGGGTCAGGGCCCGGGTCCGGGTTAGGGTCAGGGCCCGGGTCAGGGTCAGGGCCCGGGCAACCCTTAAACCCTGATGTGGTGCTGTCGCAGTTTGGCCACCAGGAACTCGTGGGTTAAATTATGTCTTGTGATGATTCCAACAATCTAAAGAAAAGAAGGAGAAGAATGAGGAAAGGGAACAACGTGCAGGAAGATTCTTCCAGGGTTTTAGGACAATAACCTCTATAACAAATCTTAACCCATTTTACAAGTTATGCTCATCTTATAACAGTTACGGTCTTTTATAAAGCTGCTCTATAACGGTTATAATCAGCTATAAAGCTGCTCTATAACGGTTATAATCAGTTATAAAGCTGCTCTATAACGGTTATAATCAGCTATAAAGCTGCTCTATAACGGTTATAATCAGTTATAAAGCTGCTCTATAACGGTTATAATCAGCTATAAAGCTGCTCTATAACGGTTATAATCAGCTATAAAGCTGCTCTATAACGGTTATAATCAGCTATAAAGCTGCTCTATAACGGTTATAATCAGCTATAAAGCTGCTCTATAACGGTTATAATCAGCTATAAAGCTGCTCTATAACGGTTATAATCAGTTATAAAGCTGCTCTATAACGGTTATAATCAGTTATAAAGCTGCTCTATAACGGTTATAATCAGTTATAAAGCTGCTCTATAACGGTTATAATCAGTTATAAAGCAGCTCTATAACGGTTATAAGCCGTTATAAAGCTGCTCTATAACGGTTATAATCAGCTATAAAGCTGCTCTATAACGGTTATAATCAGCTATAAAGCTGCTCTATAATGGTTATAATCCGTTATAAAGCTGCTCTATAACGGTTATAATCAGTTATAAAGCTGCTCTATAACGGTTATAATCAGTTATAAAGCTGCTCTATAACGGTTATAATCAGTTATAAAGCAGCTCTATAACGGTTATAATCAGTTATAAAGCTGCTCTATAACGGTTATAATCAGTTATAAAGCTGCTCTATAACGGTTATAAGCCGTTATAAAGCAGCTCTATAATGGTTATAATCAGCTATAAAGCAGCTCTATAACGGTTATAAGCCGTTATAAAGCAGCTCTATAACGGTTATAAGCCGTTATAAAGCAGCTCTATAACGGTTATAAGCCGTTATAAAGCAGCTCTATAACGGTTAGAATCAGTTATAAAGCAGCTCTATAACGGTTAGAATCAGTTATAAAGCAGCTCTATAATGGTTATAATCAGTTATAAAGCTGCTCTATAACGGTTATAATCCGTTATAAAGCTGCTCTATAACGGTTATAATCAGTTATAAAGCTGCTCTATAACGGTTATAAGCCGTTATAAAGCAGCTCTATAACGGTTATAAGCCGTTATAAAGCAGCTCTATAACGGTTATAATCAGCTATAAAGCTGCTCTATAACGGTTATAATCAGTTATAAAGCTGCTCTATAACGGTTATAATCAGTTATAAAGCAGCTCTATAACGGTTATAATCCGTTATAAAGCAGCTCTATAACGGTTATAATCTGTTATAAAGCAGCTCTATAACGGTTATAATCAGTTATAGAGCTGCTTTATAACGGTTATAATCAGCTATAAAGCTGCTCTATAACGGTTATAATCAGTTATAAAGCTGCTCTATAACGGTTATAATCAGCTATAAAGCTGCTCTATAACGGTTATAATCCGTTATAAAGCAGCTCTATAACGGTTATAATCAGTTATAGAGCTGCTTTATAACGGTTATAATCCGTTATAAAGCAGCTCTATAACGGTTATAATCAGCTATAAAGCTGCTCTATAACGGTTATAATCAGTTATAAAGCTGCTCTATAACGGTTATAATCAGTTATAAAGCTGCTCTATAACGGTTATAATCAGTTATAAAGCTGCTCTATAACGGTTATAATCAGCTATAAAGCTGCTCTATAACGGTTATAATCCGTTATAAAGCAGCTCTATAACGGTTATAATCAGTTATAGAGCTGCTTTATAACGGTTATAATCCGTTATAAAGCAGCTCTATAACGGTTATAATCCGTTATAAAGCTGCTCTATAACGGTTATAATCAGTTATAAAGCTGCTCTATAATGGTTATAATCAGCTATAAAGCTGCTCTATAACGGTTATAATCCGTTATAAAGCTGCTCTATAACGGTTATAATCCGTTATAAAGCTGCTCTATAACGGTTATAATCAGCTATAAAGCTGCTCTATAACGGTTATAATCAGTTATAGAGCTGCTTTATAACGGTTATAATCCGTTATAAAGCTGCTCTATAACGGTTATAATCAGCTATAAAGCTGCTCTATAACGGTTATAATCAGTTATAAAGCTGCTCTATAATGGTTATAATCCGTTATAAAGCTGCTCTATAACGGTTATAATCAGCTATAAAGCTGCTCTATAACGGTTATAATCAGCTATAAAGCTGCTCTATAACGGTTATAATCCGTTATAAAGCAGCTCTATAACGGTTATAATCCGTTATAAAGCTGCTCTATAACGGTTATAATCAGCTATAAAGCTGCTCTATAACGGTTATAATCCGTTATAAAGCAGCTCTATAACGGTTATAATCCGTTATAAAGCAGCTCTATAACGGTTATAATCCGTTATAAAGCTGCTCTATAACGGTTATAATCAGCTATAAAGCTGCTCTATAACGGTTATAATCAGCTATAAAGCTGCTCTATAACGGTTATAATCAGCTATAAAGCTGCTCTATAACGGTTATAATCCGTTATAAAGCAGCTCTATAACGGTTATAATCCGTTATAAAGCAGCTCTATAACGGTTATAATCCGTTATAAAGCTGCTCTATAACGGTTATAATCAGTTATAAAGCTGCTCTATAATGGTTATAATCAGCTATAAAGCTGCTCTATAACGGTTATAATCCGTTATAAAGCAGCTCTATAACGGTTATAATCCGTTATAAAGCTGCTCTATAACGGTTATAATCAGTTATAAAGCTGCTCTATAATGGTTATAATCAGCTATAAAGCTGCTCTATAACGGTTATAATCAGTTATAAAGCTGCTCTATAACGGTTATAATCCGTTATAAAGCTGCTCTATAATGGTTATAATCAGCTATAAAGCAGCTCTATAACGGTTATAATCCGTTATAAAGCTGCTCTATAACGGTTATAATCCGTTATAAAGCTGCTCTATAATGGTTATAATCAGCTATAAAGCTGCTCTATAACGGTTATAAGCCATTATAAAGCTGCTATAAACCTTAACTTCTATACGTCTTCAGTTATAACCTTGTTTTATAAGTATCTGATAAGTTATAAAGCGGTTATAAGCCCTTTATGACAGTTAGACTCCCTTGTAAAGCTGTTATAACCCTTGTCTACGGCTTGCGGAGCTCTCACCTCCCCCACAGCGTTGACCACTGGGAGGTGTCTCAGGCCCATGGTCCT